>NC_139534.1:28239036-28482300 GCF_965153285.1 Podarcis tiliguerta
TTTTTATTTGATTCTTCTCCTCGCCCACCCCCAATGTCTTTTGCTATTACCTTTTAAAGTCATAGTCTGGCCTTTTGAAAACGCTTAGAACCTTAATAATTAGCAAATACTTGATGTCCTTCACTTTGCTGTTGCTAAAGCAACCACCGGCTGTCTTGTGTTAGGAGAGGACAACAGTGAAAGCCAGCTGGGTGGCATTTGGGCAGCTGTGACAAAACTAGAGAATTAAATCCTCCCAAATAATCTCGGGCTGCTTCAGACTTGAGGCTTGGGCTGTGAAAGGACTTCATTCCCAGGAAGCCCATAGAGGGATCCTGGGAGGCAGAAGGAACTTCTGGATGGGTGGGCGATAGGAGGATCATTCCAGGGCAGTCCCTGTCACTCTCCCGATACTGTAGGACTCCAGCTCCCATCAGCCTCTGCCATGATGGAATGATGGGTGCATACCCTCCAACATTTCTCCAGTGAAAATAGGGGCACCCCATTCCATAAAGATACTATTTTACTATTTATAACCCACACATCTTACTGGGTTGCCCCAGCCACTCTGGGGTAGCTTCAAACATATATAAAAACATAATACATTAAACTTTTTTTATATATAACTTCCCTATACAGCTTGGGGGTTGGATAACTCCAAACCCTCCAACATTTCTCCAATAGGGACATCCTACCATACCCTCCAAGATTCCTCTGAAGAAAATAGAGACATCCTAGGGGAAAGTGAGACATTCCAAGATCAAATCAGAAACTGGGACGGCTTCTCTAAATCAGGGTCCTCCCTGGAAAATAGGGACACTTGGAGGGTTGGTGGGAGCTACAGGCTGACCCTATGTTGGACTACAACTCCCATTATCCCTAGCTAGCAAGGCCAGAGCTCAGGGATGGGGGGAGTTGTAGTTCAACAACATCTGGGGACCCACAGGTTGAGAACCGCTGTTCTAGAGTGTAGTGGAAGGGAAATAAAAGGCAGTTTGTACAAGTACTGTACATATAGCAAGCAGGATCTCACCTCAATAAGGTCATGGATGCTTCTGATTCCCACCCTAGTCTTCCGGGATTTAAGCTGTGGGAAGAACAGGTTCAGCCTCATGGTGTGGCCCAGTGTGAAACTTCTGAGCATGTGTTTCCACTCTTAGACTGGTGATGAGTCCTCCTAGTGGAAAGGAAGGAAGGAAGGAAGGAAGGAAGGAAGGAAGGAAGGAAGGAAAAAGAAAGATACAGCATTTTATTAATGTTCTCAGCTTTTGGGAACCTGCACTTCATTATTTTTTATTTTTGCCTCTGCTCATTGTAAGCATTCCTCCTCCCTCCTTTTTAATTTTCCTGTTCTCTAATCTTCTCAATCCTCCCCACCCACTGCTTAGCACTGAACTAATCTGTACTGTCTGAGAGAGTTGATGGCCCAAAACAGAGAATTGTTGCAGGAAATGACATCATTTAAAGACTGAAAGGGAGGGAGGAAGCACAGGAGACAGGATTTTTAAAAGGAAGAAAGAAAACAATTTAGGAATTTGTTTTCATTCGACTTATTAGTTACCGCTTTATATTGCATCCTTTCCCTGAATAAGTTGTCCCCACGCCCTTAGCTCAGTCTGGAAGAACTGAAAAGGGAGGGAGGATTATTGAAATTCAGAAAGCATTCCAACCTTTGAAAGAGCTTTAAATGTGAGAGGAGCTTTTATCAGCTCATGGGTGTAATTGGTTGCCTTGTAAAAGCAATGATATGGAGTGATAGGAGAGCCTCAAATGCAATCCATCCATAGTAACTACAGATTATGTCTGGACTTTCTTTGGGATGCTCGGAGTAAATCTTTAACTCCGGACATTCCAAATCAGCGAGAGTACTATTACACAGCTTGTTTCACACACAGCAATAATCTTCCTCAACCTTGTGTACCTTGTAAGCCACACGGCTGCACTGGTAAATCCTCCTCTTAATCTAGGCTGGAAGTAGACCCTCTGGTTCTCACAGTTCATCTCTCTGGAGAGCCTGGCCCAGACCTTTTCCATTACAGTGGTACCTCGGGCTAAGTACCCGTATTTTTCGCTCTATAAGATGCACCAGACCACAAGACGCACCTAGTTTTTGGAGGAGGAAAACAAGAAAAAAAATATTCTGAATCTCAGAAGCCAGAACAGCAAGAGGGATCTCTGCGCAGCGAAAGCAGCAATCCCTCTTGCTGTTCTGGCTTCTGGGATAGCTGCGCAGCCTGCATTCGCTCCATAAGACACACACACATTTCCCCTTACTTTTCAGGAGGGAAAAGGTGAGTCTTATAGAGCAAAAAATACGGTACTTAATTCGTTCCGGAGGTCCGTACTTAACCTGAAACTGTTCTTAACCTGAAGCACCACTTTAGTTAATGGGGCCTCCTGCTGTCGCCGTGCTGCCAGAGCACGATTTCTGTTCTCATCCTGAAGCAAAGTTCTTAACCTGAGGTAATATTTCTGGGTTAGCGGAGTCTGTAACCTGAAGTGTATGTAACCTGAGGTACCACTGTACTCCACAGGTGAAAGAGACATTTATGCATTCTTACACTGAGCAGCATTGCCCCCCTCCCCATAATGTGAAAGTAGAAGACCCTTCTCCAATTTAGCACCCTTCAGATCTTATGGGCTAGAACTCCCAACCGCTAGAGGACCTTCTCTGACTTTCATATCCTCTGGTTCCTGAATTGCAGAATGTTGGATTAGATGTACCCGGAGGTCCTTTCCAGCTCTACAATTCCATGACTTTTGAGTAGCTCAGCATCTTGTGCTGCTCTTGTTTGATTTGCAGTGGCATATGCATATTGCTCAAGGGCCGCAATCCCTTTCAAGGGCTGCATGCCAAATCTGGGAAGGGTCAGGTGAAAAATTGGGCAGGTCAATTATTGTAAGTTTTCCCTTTGCGAAGTAGGTTGGTTTCTACTCACACCCTTACATATTTTATCCTTCATCCAGGTAAGCAAAAAGAAAAAAGAATTATCAGATCTCAAGAGCATCAATGCTCAACGCAAAGAAGGGTCACAGAGCAGGTGTGGCCTTAGGATAATCTCAAGGGTCAGACAGAAAGTTCTAGAAGGCCATGTTTGGCTCTGTAGCCAGGGGTCCCCCATCCCTGCTGTCTTTGTTTTATATTATTCTATGTTGCATTTTTAACTATAACTATACGTATAGTTAAAGCCATGGTTTTCCCAGTAGTGATGTATGGAAGTGAGAGCTGGACCATAAAGAAGGCTGATCGCCCAAGAATTGATGCTTTTGAATTATGGTGCTGGAGAAGACTCTTGAGAGTCCCATGGACTGCAAGAAGATCACACCTATCCATTCTGAAGGAAATCAGCCCTGAGTGCTCACTGGAAGGACAGATCGTGAAGCTGAGGCTCCAAGACTTTGGCCACCTCATGGAAAAGACCCTGATGTTGGGAAAGATGGAGGGCACAAGGAGAAGGGGACAACAGAGGATGAGATGGTTGGACAGTGTTCTTGAAGCTACCAACATGAGTTTGACCAAACTGCGGGAGGCAGTGGAAGACAGGAGTGCCCGGCGTGTTCTGGTCCATGGAGTCACGAAGAGTCGGACACGACTAAACAACAACAACAATGTTGCATTTTTATTTCTTTTAAAACTCATTTTGCTAAAGAACACTTCATTCTATCAGTGAAGTGACTTTCTCTGCATCACTTTGGCACCTGTACTCTTTCAGGGGGAGGAAGAGGGGGTCATTTTCCTTACTATTCCTGTTTTGTCTACTTCTCTGGAAAGAATTTTTAAAAAATGAATTATTGTAACGAGGTTACAGACAAATGCAAATACTAATTTAACCAACCGACGAACAAATTAAAATAATCTCTCATACTTCTTACTTGCAAATTTCCCAAAGGGCATTCCCAAAATCTTCCTCCAAATTAATACACGGTGCTAAAAATCGGTACGCATTCAAAAGCTGACATTGCATATGATCATGTTAAACGAACGCCAAGATTCAGAGCCTTATTTTCCCCTTAGTAGTGATCTTTTTCGCCTTCGTCCGATAATATGCATTAACCGGCAAAGGAGGAGACAGGGTGTTTATTCTTTGAGTGGAATTATTATTCCTACTCCACTGAGGAGACATTAGTGCCAATAGATCCCCTTGAGTAACTTTCAACACACTATATTAGGTATCACCTAATTCAGCATCCGGAAGTGCAGAAAAGCCAGCAAGTTCACACACAGCATGCTTCTGCTGCAGCAAAGTTGCACCAGAGAAACTGCATTTGAAGCAGCTCCCAATCCCCAGTCATTGCATGTGGGGAGCAAAGAACATACATCTTTCTCCACCATCTGCAAGGCATACAGGATTCCAAGTTTTTATAACCATGGCAGCTGGCAGCAGATGTCTGGGGGGGTCGATGCTGCCCGTCCCCTAAGGAGAACATTAGCACCAAACCCGTATACACCAGTCAATTCAAATTTATTTGTACTGTAAGATTCAGATGTACAATAAAAAAAGGGCCTTGGGGGAGAATTCACTATGTGCAGCATAGTGGGAGAAAAAAAGAAAAGGGAAAAAGAGACAGTCCAGAATCTAGGATAAAACTATTCTTGCTCTCCGCTCCTCCTCCTTTAACTGAACCCATTGCAGATCAACATCCTTGTTAAGAGAAAACATTTCTCCAGAGATGGATGAATGGATGCCATATTTCAATGGATTTGTCCGAGTCCTGGGTGTTATTTAGCACTTTTATGTGTTTAGTCAATTTCTCCATCAGGGCTCTCCTGTGCGAGATGAAGATGGTCTAAACACTTTCAGTTCTGTTCAATAACTTGCCTTGGCACTACAAGTAGGAAGGTTATGAGTTCTTTATGAAATTATTTATGCTGCTGTTCTTTGTGAAGCATAAATACTGTTCTTCTCCAACACTGCATTCATAGCATGCCTCATAGGCCTTATTTTTCTCTTGAATCTTTCTCTTGTGGTACAAGAATTCCACTCTTTAGACTGCGTGTTCTCATGGTTTCACTGAACATTTATAACTAGGGCTGTATCCAAGTTATACTCAGACCCATTGAAGTTAACGGGCATTTAGCTATGTCCAGGGATTTAAATGGGTCTACTCTGAGCAGGACTAATGTTAGATACAACCTACAGACTGTGTCTATATAGTACATTCAAAAATTTTGTGTCGGTTTATCTGTTCTGATCTTAATTCCCAGAAGTGTCAATTTAGCTTATTTTGCTTAAGCCATGGAGGTCCTGGGCTGCCCAGACAACAAAACCCCTCTCTTGGCCTCGTTGATGTTCCATCGTCTCTCGAGACAGAAAGAAGGTTAAGCCATTCATCTTATTCTCTCCAGTTCTATTTGTATGTACAACTTTATTTGTACAGTCACTCTGAAAACAGGATGCTAGACTAGATGGGCTTTTTGCTTAATCCAGCAGTGTTCATTGTTCGTTGTACCCGAGAGTAAGGCATGCAATTAGATTGTGCTATTGTGGTTACCACAGAACAAAACACTGTGATGATCATCCAGCTATGACACCTTCTGGCATGCCAGGTGTTTAAAATATATCAGGAGAGCTAGTCTAGCTTCATAACAACCTGTTCCCGCAATCCTATAAACACTTACCTGGGAGTAAGTTCCACTGGACTCACTGGAACTTACTTCTGAGTAGGCATGCATAGGCTTGTGCTGAATCATGGAGCCTTCTAGCTCCCCAGCACCAGCTACAGCAGTCTAGTTGCAATGTCTACCACATGGTCTGAAGAGAAGTGGCCCTGATCCCAGAGCTTTGTATCTGCTTCAGAGGGTTGTTTTGAGTTTCAATTTGCACAAAGCAATCCCCCATTATATTGAAGAGAAATACAAGGCTGCTGCTGGTGGTGCTGATGGGTAAAGGGTGGATGGATAAGTTTTGTGATAGCTTGTTTCTTCTCCCCAACCCCAATCTCATTCCTGTTCTGGCCTTGGTTGCATTTGATTAAAGTTTGGCATTAAATCATTGCAGAGTTCTGTATCTGTGAGTTATAGCAGAGTATCTGTCTGACTCTGTGTGTGTGTGTGTGTGTGTGTGTACACACACTATACTATGTACAAGCAGGCCAGTGCAAAGCTTGTCTGAGGCCTGCAGCGGAAGCCCTGTCCATGAGACTCACCATTGCAGCACTGCCACCTAATTTGATCTGACGTTACACACTGGTATGTAGCAATGCAAGTCCAGATTTTACTATTGAAGCCTTGCCATGCAGACAGACAGGCGTGGGCATTCCGCCCATGGCCATTTGACTCATTAAGTCCCCGGCTGGCTGGGAGGCACAGGGCATTCTTGGCATGACGGTGTAACTCCGTCAAGCCCCTGGCAGGTCCCCTGACTGGCTTAACCCTCCAAGACCTGGGGGGGGGGCAAGTGAACCTGGCTGCACCCCCTCTGCACGGGCCTGTGTACAAACACTGTATTGGTGTACACTTTTAAATTTCAATAAAGTGTCATGCACTCCATCAAGCAGGAGCCTGGCATGGTTTGTTCTGTCCCTGCCCAAGGTAGATGTGTATTTTTGGAGGACATTCTCAATCCTCTCCCCCAAAATCAACTTTAAATGTGCCTGGTGCACACCCACACCCACCCACCCACCCACCCTGCATTTATTTGCCTGAAATATGGCAGGTTTCATCACTTCAGATAGGTCTATAATGCCTGCACATCCTCTCTCTCTCTCTCTCTCTCTCACACACACACACACAAACACACTACAGCAATTTGGGGTTTTCCCAACTACAGTTATTTGGGAGACATACAAAGATTTGTATTTTCTGAAGTGAGGCTCTGCTTTGAATCTAAAACATAGTGAAACAACAGTCTGAACCACTGAACCTCAATGACACAATATTTGAAGTGCTGAAGTGGGTTCTTAAGTGATCCCCCCCCACACACACCCCAGCTGGAAACACACTTATGAATTGGGGTCACTTATCCTAGGATTCCTTCTGTTTCAGAGTATGTCAGTATCTGCATCATATCTTTAAAATGTATATTATGTTTTACATAGATATCCTATATTATCTATCCCAAATTTCCCAGAGTTGCATTCCCCCCACCCCCGATCAGTGTGAAACTCTCTGATGTACAGGGGTTACTTGCGGACCCCCATGTACATTGGTGGGGCCTGCGTAAATCATTCTGCCCCACCCTGCCCCTGTTCCACCCTTTTAGTGATGTTTTAGTGACATTTGGTGGTCACTTCTGGGTTTGGCACTGTATGTGTATGCGCAATCAAGCATCAACAGGACACTTGTAAATTGGCCATCACCTGTCTTTCATTTCTTCCATAGATGTGAAAGGATCCCACCAATTCAGGCAGGATAAGGGGACTCCCAGTGTCATTGAGGTGACAGCAAAACGTGCCTCCCATTCTTACTAAGCTGGACTGAAGGGCCTAAATCTGCTTTTACCCCCCAAAAGTCTTCTTGATTTACATTGTCTAATAAAAATCAATGGGAGCAATTGGTGAGGGCAGATGAAACCTCTGCAAGTAGGGAAGCAACAGGTCTCACCTCTTCCCTAAAGGAAGGGTAGCCACACGTTGCCCTCCCAATATTGTTGGCCTGCAGCTCTCATTATCCGTGCTATGGCTGTGCTTTCAGTGACTGAAGAGAGCTGCAATCCACCAGGTTATGGAGGGCACCATGCTGACTATCCCTGCTTATCATGTTGACTTTCCAGCATCTGCACACCCCTTCCAGCAGAGGAGGGTCCATTGCATTGAATACCCAGCATGACCAAGCCGCAAACACTGAACTGTCAACCTATCGTCTTCATCTCTTCCATCTCCTCCCACTCCTGCTTCTCTGTAGTGGACTTTCTTACTTCAGGCAGTGATAACACATTACTTTGTTTAACCATCTCTACAGAATATGAGTTTCACACCGGGGTGCTCATAAATCACCCAGAGAACCCATTCAGTACAAGATACATTATAAGGAAAATTATCTTTGTAGCGACAGAGGAGAAGTTAAAATCTTGTGGGCTGCAAAGAAAATGCCAACCAGCCAGCTAAGTCACTGAAGGCCATTAAATCAGATTTTAAGTATTGTCCCACCAGGGGAAAAATCAATCGGGGCTAAGTCCTTAACTTTATGACCTAAAGGCTTTCTAAATTATCAGCAAGTGACTTGCATAAATTGTAAGCAACACCATATAATGTACCAAGAGTGTCGCTAAATATTGCAGCTTCTTTCCCTGACTCTTCTGAGCAACATGCACAGTCGTAGGCGAAACTTATTACTAATGGAAGCATAAACAAACAGGCCAAGTGACCCCAACACCAATCCACACACTCCAGCAAGGTTTCAATGGCAGGCTATGGCTGACCATCCTCTTCCATAAGTAGTGATGGCAAAGCCTGGCATGTGCTCATGGGCCCACCAAGCCAACAGCTCTTCCCTCCTCCCCAAACAAGCATTGCATAGCCGTGAGCTATGCCATGCAGGGCCACCCAAGACGGACAGGTCATAGCCGAAAGTTTAAACTAAATGTGATCCACCTGGAGAAGGAACTGGCAAACCACTTCAATATTTTGCCAAGAAAACTCTATGGACATAAAAAAGGAGACACTTTGAGAAGAAAGTGAGAGTTTCCAAGGCATGCTGTGGTTCATAGGGTCACGGAGAGTCGAACATGAATAAGACGACTAAACAACAAGCAAAATGAATCATGTAAGTATTTACTACATGAGGTAGTATGTTTCAAGTCTCAACACTCTTCTTTCAAAGGCTAGTGGGGCCTGGAGAGACACAGTGTGATGGCAATGTTCTCCAAAGAGCAAAGCGTGCAAGGAGGGCATATACAACCAGGGCATATACAGTCATACCTCATGTTACGTTTGCTTCAGGTTGTGCGTTTTCAGGTAGCGTCCCGCAGCGACCCGGAAGTACCGAAAAGGGTTACTTCTGGGTTTCGCCGCTCACGCATATGCACAAAATTACATCATGCGCATGCGCAGAAGTGACGGATCGCGACCCGCTCGTGCGGGTTGCGTTCTTTTCAGGTTGCGAACAAGCCTCCGGAACGGATCCCGTTCACAAACAGAGGTACCACTGTAGCTCATTCCCACACCGGGTGACTATTTCTACAGCTTCATTAACATGCAACCCCAAAATTCTGGATCCTCCCCCCAAACTGATGCCAAAGCTTAGTGCCAGTTCTGTGCTGTTTTGTGCCATGAACCAAAAAACTCAACCTTCTCTAGTTGACTCCAAACAGGCACCAAAGTTTTGTATTATGTTTGTGCCGTTGGCTTACAGTTTTGTGTCTTGGCAAACAGTAATGGCTGTCATCACCCCTGGTCTTCCCATTTTATCTAGTTGCCTGTGCATCTTATCTTGCTTTGGATGGTAAACACAGAGAAGATGTGAAACACACAATGAGGGTGACTTCACAGATCAACGTTTTTACAACCTAGTGTCCTGCTGGACTCCTGTTGGCCCTATAAAGACCAAAACATCTGTAGAGAGCCATGTTCGGGAGAGCTGTCATTGCCACAAACAAATAAGCTAAATACTGTGTGTTACTTGCTTGAAAAGCAGAACCACAACTGATAAAATGAAAACGTGGCCACTTTGAAGGCAAACTAATTCTATCGCTGTGATATTCAGTAAACTTTCATTTAGGCATTAGCGGCATTTCCTACTCACAGTATGGGACAATCTTTCCTGCCAGTAGATGTACCCAGCAATTTAAAAAATTGAGCCATCATTGTATTTTACTTCGCTGTACTGTTCGGACTGCCAAGCCTAGAGTAAGCCTAAGGTACAACCTTTGACCTGAAAGACACTTAAAAATAAAAAAGCTGTAAGTCACAATGGTCAAGTTAAGCCATCTAAAAATTGATTCAATGTTTCTTTTGTATCACACTTGCTTTAAGGTAAGGTGAACTGAAGGCACTTAGAGATTTTAGTTCTTGCTATAAAAAAATATTTCATTAAATGGGAACAATTATGTCTCTGGCTGATGTATGAGCTAATACTTCCAGTTGTGACCTAATTAAACGGTACTTCATGGCAAGAGTCCTGGAAAAAAAAGAAATTATTTGTACATTCACAGTTCATGTTAGAAATCTCAGGAGTTCTCATTAACTGAAAATTACAGTAGCGCAATCATCAGCGCCTTTGTCATTTGCAGCTAAAATAGTCTCTGGGAAGCTGTGAAGTATTTCAAGGTCTCTATGATTCTGTCTGAGCCACAAAAGCTAGCTGTTACAACTCTTATTTACCTTGCCGAGCGCTCATTTGCTGGAGGAGACAGAGACAGTCTGCCTTGCAGACAAGTTTGTCTCACAACAAAGCCCCACAGAAAGTGGTTAGGCTGCTTGCCACATATTTTAGAAGGCAAGTGGGTATGGAGCCAGACCCAGGATGGGGAACCCCAGGCCTTGGGGCCAAATGCAGGCCTTCAGGCCTAAACCCTCTGCACCACCACCACCACCACCTTTCCCTAGGACTTATCCCTCATGGTCCCTGCTTTCCAGTCTGCTTGAAACTTGTCCTTGAACTTTGATAGTGTCTGCTTGCCTGGATAGAGGATAGAGAACAGTGTGTGTGTGCGCAGAAACTACTAGTCTACTGTACAAACATATCCTTTAAATATTGCTCTCCCTACTTTTGCCTTTGGCCATGCCCCTCACTGGCAAGAGGCACCTGGAAAGTTGCCCATAAGGAAATATGGCCCTCAATGTGGAAATTGGTTTCTCAGCCATGAGCAGAGCTGGGCTCTGAGACTGGGGACTTTGGAAGCAGGCTTTTAACTATATCTAATGATAACTTTAATATTCCTTGTAAACTGCTTAGAGGTTTCATTATAGGCATTTTGCTATAAGGAACGAATAAAAAGACGGCCAGTCATGGGAAGATGAGTACTTGCACAATGGATCTACGTGCAATGCAAAAACACAGATTTGTGGCTGCAGGTTCCATTTATTAATGAGAACATGGGTTATTTTTTTTCATAACCATGTGGAATCCTGGTCCATGTTTTTGTGCCTTGAAACCTAACTCAATGTTAGGCTGGAGGAAGATTCCTACAGCTGGGTTATTCTTATGCCAATTTTGGATTCCCAGAGTTTGTTTGGTTATTATTCTTTATTTATTTTTAAAAATAAATAAATTGCTGTGAAGCGTTTGGGACAAGTTCCAGTATTTTTGGAACAGCCTTGCCACCATCTGGTACCTGTACCCACAAGGGTATTCAGCTCTTACTCAAAGAGGCAACACATTCATTAACAATTGCTTGTCTCTGCGAGGACACAGATGTGTCTGGGACCGAGCTTCATAGATTATAGCTCCAGGAGATTAATGATGCTATTTCATGTTCCTTCAATGGGCAATGGACCTCACCTCCGATTCTTTCCTATGCAATGTTCCAAGCTCCAGAAGATGCCATCCTCCAGGGTAGTAGCAGCTGAATGCAGGAAAGAGGTGGCATCTGTGCATAAGGATGAAACATTGATTCAACTGAACATCTGAAGCTGCCTCGGATGCAGTCAAATTATCCCTCCATCTATTTAAGACCAAGATAGCCGAAGCTGATGGGAGCAACTTCCCAAGCTCTGTCTGGTAGAAATCTTCCACAGCCCTACAATCCAAGTTCTTCTTAAAAGGAGATGTTGCCTTAGAAGGAACCGAGAACTTTCTGTATTTAAGGTATGGACTCTGTCGCTGAGCTACAGGTTCCTCAAAGTGCAACTGACACAATATTCCAGGATTGTAAGGAAAATGGAATGTCTCGAAAGAACCTCCATGCAACCAACATTTCAGATATATGAATGCAGGGAAGGCACTAGAGATGTCACTACAGCTGCAGTGCTTTCATTCCCCCTTTTCACAACATCTCTCTAAGGACAGGCAACCCTTGCCTTCAAACAGCAACACACACAATGGAAAGGAGGCAGCAGGGTGGTTGTTGGCAGCGCTGCAAATGTTCATGGATAACAGTGAGCAATTTTGGATCAGCCCTAATGTTGACAGTAAAATCAAAGTGTGACAATTTGCACATTCAGATTTTCTGCTGAAAATTCGTCTTAGTTCCTCAGACACACTTTACTGATATTCCCTCACACTGCTTCTTTTTTATTTTCTAGTTTTTATTTTTTCCTCCTCCTACCCGCAATCCTCTGAGGTAACTTTGTCATTCAACTTCAACACTCTGAATCCACAGACGGCAAGTTCTCCTATGTCTTTTACATTTATCTCTTCTGAGATGTTTACCTAGCATAATTTTGTTTTCCCTTCTGTCTCTCTCCACACAAACACACACCTTTGCATCAGCCTGCCTGCATCCTAAAATCAGCCACAAAGCCCCTATTCAAAAGCTTAGAATCACAGAATTGTAGAGTTGGAAGAAACCAACTCTTCTGCCCAACGTGGGGTTCGAACACACAACCCTGAGATTAAGAGTCTCATGCTCTACCAACTGAGCTATGGCTTGCCACTAGACTCCAGACTTGTCCTCCCCTCTTGCTGGCTCCATCCTTATGCAATGCCCTCCCATGGGAAAGTCTGTCAGGCCCACTCCCTGACTACTTTTAAATTGGCCTTAAAGATCTGGAGACTTCTGTCCACTTTTAATTGAATAAAGTCTGCTGATTTACATCTTTTAAAAAGCTGTAGTTTCAACTGCCGCTTGTATTTTTTGGGTTGTATTGAAGTAGAACACTAATGCTGTGCTCAGTTAACTGTATTTTACAATGTTTTTGTTTTACATGTGTTATTTGTAAATTGCCTTGAAAGAGGATATAACATATTTTTAAAAATAAGTAAATAAGTGCATATGCATGAGATATTCTCTCTCTCTCTCTCTCTAATATTTTTCACCTCTGTGCAAATGCTGTTTACTCTTCCAGCCTAGTCCTTTTTTCATTCGTCTCATACAGAGGCAGACGCTATTTCTCCAGTGCCACATTCCATGCAGATTTATTCCACATTTATTTTATTTATTCAAGTTTTGCTCTTTGGAAAATGTCACTAGTGCTGCAGCAGGTAGAAATTATTTTAATTGTTTAAAATTCATCCCTTTAATGTTTTGTATTAACATTAAATAGCTATGCAGAATGAAAAGGAGGCACAGTGCCCTTGCTTGCAATCCAAAACAACCACAAAAATAAATAATTTATTTTTTAATCTTGACAACTGCATGATTTACTGTTTAAAGAGGTTTTAAAAAGAAGGATGGAAGGGGGGGGGGATAACAGAAATACTCTACCAAGGTATCATAACCATGGTGTATTCGGAATAGTTCAGCGTTAGCAGAATGAGTGAGAAGTTAAGAAAGCTCTCTCAGAGGCCTTGTGTCAGGAGGCAAATGTATGTTTCTCCTCACCAGGCACCTATACAATTTGAGAGTGGAACTGGGCACACTCACCAAACAACCAGTGCTGAAACTGACCAAATATTCAAACTGACAACACAAATTTAAGTGGTATAAGGAGCAGTGGTGGGCTTTGTCTCTCAATTTTCAGTGGCACCCTGTGTGACTAAAATTTGGTGTGCCTCCGCCTCTCACGCTTCCCTCAAAAGCGGATACCCTAAAACAACTTCTGTAAAGAGGATTCATAAGCAAAAACATGACTGGTTGTCTGCTTTTTAAATCCAAGGTCTTTCTCCTTCAGTAACTGGGTCACTTTCTATTTAAAAAAAGTGAAGTGGTGTCTGTTGCGTTAAGATGCGTTTACACATTGTGGCATTATCCATTGGTGAGGTAGGGTTGGGAGGATGTTTTCATCTTTCTGTTTGATCACTCCAATTTTAAGTGGTTGATGGCAAGCTGCCCTACTACGGAATTTAGAAGTGCTCTTCCCTTTTTGCAGATTGCTTTTCCATCCCGAAAAACCTCACCACGCTCAAGACAAAGAGCAATTGGAAAAGATAAATATCACTTAGCAGATTTACACATCTTATTTGAATAGCTTGACTTCCAGCAACCCTGTGCGAAATTATGTGTGTTTTGCATGAATCTTGACAAATGTAGGTCTGTGAAGGTATACTTTGCAATCCCAAAAGTAGGCCACCTGTAAATATTTATTACTGTTGCCACAGCCAAACAGATTTGAAAACAATCCTCATTGATGTCAACTTATCTCTTTCCAACAACAACAAAAAAAAACCCAGTCCTCAAATGAAGACGTGGATTAGTCAAGCCTCTGCCATTTTTAAATTAACCCACTCCAACAACAAGACATTGTAACAAATTATTCCTCTGAAATTGAGGTATTTCTAAGTTAATTGCCTCCCACGCCTTTTTATTCTCACTCCAAACCAGTTTCAGTTTATGGTATTTCCTAGCTCTGTGTGGCTTTGCTTTTATTTTTAATTAACTCTGCTGCCTTCTTTTCTTCATTGGATGTTGCAGTTGCTGTGCTGCCTTGGAAAGCAATTTTTGTGCTAGATATTCCTGCTATCTCTCCTGCCACGGCTGTGCTCTGAGCTGCCAGAGAAGTGTGCTATGGTTATGGTACCTCTTAGCATTGTGGTGGAGTGGGAGTGCGGAATCCTTGTTTCCACAGCTGTCATCCCTGGCCATTGGCCATGCTTCCTGAAGCTGATGGGAGCTGAGTTCAGCAACATCTGGAGGACCAAAAGTTCCCTCCAACTGTAGTAAAAAAAATGGGGGGGGGGGAGACCCCTGGATGGCTAAGTACAGTCAAAGGTGACTATGGGGTGTGACACTCATCTCACTTCAGGCCGAGGGAGCTGGCGTTTGTCCACAGACAATTTTCCAGGTCAAGTGGCCAGCATGACTAAACCGCTTCTGGTGCAACGGAACAGTGTGATGGAAGCCAGAACGCACAAAAATGCCGTTTACCTTCCCGCCACAGCGATACCTATTTATCTACTCGCACTGGCATGCTAGGTTGGCAGGAGTGGGGACAGAGCAATGGGAGCTCACCCCATTTGTCTCAATCATTCACGATATGCAGCAACACTCCATCTTATGCAATGCGTGTTTCCCATGCTGTACAATATCACAATATGTTTTCCCCAGCCCACGACATTCAAGGGGTAGGGAAATAAAATATATAATGTGATGCCTTGACATGGACATATCTGCACTTATGGGGGGTGGAGATAGTCTAGTGCAGGGTTTACCAAACTTGGGTCTTCAGCTGTTTTTGGGCTACAACACCCATCATCCTTGCCAACTACTCCTGCTAGCTAGGATGATGGGAGCTGTAGTCCAACAACATCTCGAGCCCCAAGTTTGGGAAACCCTGGTCTAGTGAGAATGTATTGGATGGGCCACAACATAAATGTGTTGGCATCTTTCTATCTCGGGAGTAAATGAAGGATTGCACCTTTGCTGATGAAGTCAAACTATTGAAAGGTTGCAGTGCCTCTTGTAGCTGTAGAGACTGATACAGAAGAGACACATTTTGTTGCAGCTGGAGCAGATGAATGTTTCTGGTCGTGCTGCTGCAGATGCACCCCGACGTTTCTTCTCTGTGCTCCTCCCAGTGGTCATTCCTCCACTGGTCACTGCTGTGGATACATGACCTGTCTGTCTGTCTCCAGGCACTGTGGTTTTCTGCAAGCAATTCACACATAGAGAGGTTGATATTGCCAACCTTCATGTCATGTTTACAGACAACTTTGCAAAGCAGAGCTGGTCTGCCAATGGGCCTAGTGCCTGAAGCCAGCTCCCCATAAAGCACATCTTTGGGGATTCTGTGAACATGACCAAGTCAGCATAGATGTCGCTGAGATAGGAGTGCAAACATGCTGGGAATGTAGACTCGGGAGAGCACATCTTTGTTTGAAACTCTGTCCTGCCATGTGATAGACTAACTATTTTCCTGCCACATCACATGTGGAAGGCATTGAGGCGTCACTCCTGACAGCTCATCTTGGTATTGGATGTTAGCATCAAATTCTCCCATATCCTTTTTGAGAGGTGAGCCATTGCTCTAGTTGGCTTGCCAATATGTTTGTCCAGCTCGGCATCAACAGAGAGGCTGCTGTTTAGGGTGGAATCCAGGTGGTAGTAGAATAGAAATAAATGTCTATGAAATACAGGAGGGATGGGACTCACACACCAGTAAATATTTCTCTTCACAAGCCAGCTTGCTACTTCCTCCCTCTAAAACCGTAAATTTTTAAAATGCTTCCTTTCTTGTCTTCCTCAACTCTTTCATTTTGAGCAAAGTAGTAATTTGTAGGTGAACACAAGCTGTAATTTAATTTGAGATGGTGCTGTCATTAAATAATGCCACACAGTTGCCTAACAAAATCCTGCGTAAACAAAAAGTAATTCGGCAAATTGGGTAAGTGCATCAGCAACGCTAATGTAGTTGTGCTGCGTTCCTTTATAAGCAAAGTGAATAAAAGTAATAATGTTGACAGATGTTCCCTTTTTTAAAACCTTAATAGCTTATTCCAAAATACTTAGACTCTACAAAAAAAACCATAAAACAGGACTGCAGGCTGCTGCTCATGATAGGACCTGGGATAGCTCAGTCTGTAGAGCAGGAGACTCGATCTTAGGGTCATAGGTTCGAGCCCCATGTTGGGGGAAAGAGTCCTGCATTGCAGGGGTTGGACTAGATGACGCTTGTGGTCCCTTCCAACTCTGAGTCTATGATTCAGTGAGCAAGCGTCTTCCTTGCATTCGAAGGAGTAGCTACCAGCACTTTGTTGTTTAGTCATTTAGTTGTGTCCAACTCTTTGTGACCCCATGGACCAGAGCACGCCAGGCACTCCTGTCTTCCACTGCCTCCCGCAGTTTGGTCAAACGCATGCTGGTAGCTTCGAGAACACTGTCCAACCATCTCGTCCTCTGTCGCCCCCTTCTCCTTGTGTCCTCCATCTTTCCCAACATCAGGGTCTTTTCCAGGGAGTCGTCTCTTCTTATGAGGGGGCCAAAGTACTGGCGCCTCAGCTTCAGGAGCTGTCCTTCCAGTGAGCACTCAGGGCTGATTTCCTTCAGAATGGATAGGTGTGATCTTCTTGCAGTCCATGGGACTCTCAAGAGTCTCCTCCAGCACCATAATTCAAAAGCATCAATTATCCAGCGATCAGCCTTCTTTATGGTCCAGCTCTCACTTCCATACATCACTAGCTACCGGCACTATACAGGGATAAATCTTTCTATTGACTCTAAGAGGATTGAATCCTGCAAGGTGCTGCTTCAGGGGTGAGAAGGAGGAGAAGCCTGGCAGGAAGAAGAAAAGCTCAGGTGGGAAAGCAGCCGCCCACCCTCAACTTCTACCATGAAGATGATTGCATCTCCTTCTTCCGATCTACACATCACCCTCAGACAGCCCTGAATTAATATAGACCCTGCCACCCAGCCAAGGGTATCTCAACCCAACACAACTCACATTCAGAGCCCTCCAAATCAGTCTAATCTGTTGCATTGTCTGAAACATGGAAATGTTCTATTTTCGTGTTCGCGTTACTCTCTTTCCTGTTCAGTTGAAGCTATTTAATTAGGTTACTTTATACAATGTTTAAACTGTTGAAATAGATTAGTGTATTTATATCATTTTCATACAAGTATAATTTTTTTTATTTATTGATATGCTTATAGCTAATTGTTTCTAACATTTCTCAATGTTTATATTTATTGTTGCCCGTTTTACATGTTGTGAGCCACTTTGGACACAATTTTGAGCAAAGTGGCATATAAACAAACAATGTCCCATTTAGCAGAATAAGCAGGTGGGCCCACAATACATAGTTCAGTTGGTTAGAGTGGTGCTGATAATGGCAAGGTTGCAGGTTCAATCCCCATGTGGGACAGCTGCATATTCTGCATTGCAGGAGGTTGGACTAGATGATCCTCAGGGTCCCTTCGAATTCTACCATTCTATGAGTAGTCTGTGAATCTGGTGCACAGCCCTAGCAGAAACCTGGTTTTCAATGCTACCCTAGCAAGAAAGGGCCACAGTAAAGTAGAGAAGAAGTGGAGAAGTAAAATGACAACTCCACTAATATACTATCATTCCACACTATATATACACCTTATTTAAGCTGTAACTAACCACCCACTTTTCTCTGTACTAACAAGCCCGGGGTGACTAAATAGAACAATGTTTTTAACTGTAACTGCTTTTAGATGTTTTCAACTGTAATTATTCTTAGAATGTTTCAATTGTTTTGGAATGTTTTTGCTTTCAATTGTGGATCTGTTTGCTGCCTTGGGCTCCTGTGGCAGGAAGGGCAGGATATGAATTCAGTAAATGCCTCAGTGCTGTTTTACTCGCTGTTTTCCATGTTGTGCACATAAATGCTTTAATCATAATAATTGTGTGTTTCTTTGCTAAATTTCCCCTACTAATCAAGGAAACGGAGACAGAGTATTGGTGTTCACCGCGATAATCTCTGCAATACAGAACTCTCTTCACAGTTCCATTACTACACATATTAAGATAGGAGTTCACACACGTTGTGTGCATATGTATATAAGCAGACCAGCAAAACTGGGTCACTATTTCTGAAACTTTAATCCAACAACCCAAGGCACATGATAGCTGATTTACCAGAGTATCATGTGACTCAGTGACATGGTCAATTGGCCTATTGGAGCCTCGGATGACTGCTTGGCTAACCTATGGAAGCCTACTGAGGGAACTTGAGGGTAGTCAAAGGAAAGGGAAGCAGACAGAGCTGGATAAGGGATATAGCCCTTAAAAAGTACAGCTGTCGAGCAGCGTTAGAAACTCAGATATATAAGCTAGGCACCAAATGGCTCCTTAAACCAAGGTTACAGTCGCCAATACGGAATTGTCTAGTTGCCATTTTGGAGCAAGATGGCTCATTTATTTTTCAAATGATACACTGACTGTGATTATCAGCTAAACATCTGGCTAGTTCAGATGACAACCTTGAGCTAGGTTAAGAACTTTGAGAACCCAAAGACGAAAGTCACTTGATCCAGGGACAGTCCACACACATATATATATTGGCCTATGCCTACCTCTCTTTCTGAATGGCGACACGAACCATTCATAACGTAGGCATAATTCTTCTCAACTGTGAGCGGGACAAGGGACAACAATTAACTATAACATTATTCACTGCTCCCGCTCTGGCTGCACAGAAAAAGCATCTTAGTTCCTGAAATTCAAATGTGCAGATAAGTCTGCAGGATGTGGTATTAAGTGTGTAAAAACAGACAAGGTCCAATGATTCCCCAGACATGTACCTTCAGATGGCAGAGATGTTAGGCACCATCACTTGATTGCAGGTGGCTAATAGTCAGGTGCAAAGTTGTGCCTGGCTAATTTTGAACACTGCGATCAAGTGAGAAGTCAAAGAAATCTGCTAAGCAAGCCCCACAGCGTGCTTGAAGTTGACAGAGTACTTAGAGGTCTTTGTGAAAACCATGTTCTTACACACTTTCACACAAAAGTGGTGAGAAAGAGAGGCCAGACGATTTAAGAAAAGTCATTTTTCAAAGTGTACAGCTGGAACCAAGACATTTCACTACCAGAAACGAGCTTACAGCCCCCTACACACACCTATCATACTGGGTTTCAGGGCTGATGGGGATACAGCTTAAGATGTAAAGGCAGAGCAGGATCAGCTTTAAAATATCCAAATAACCTCCATGGGAAGGAGAGGCAAGATCCAGACAGCACCTGTCTCATCCAGTCTTCTCTAAGCTGGAACTGCAACTCCCAGCATCCCTGGGCATCAGTTGTGCTGGCTTCAGCTGATGGGAGTTCAGCAACAAGTGTAGGACACCAGCTTGAGGAAGGCTGCCTATAATCCTACAACTCTGGCATTTTGATCGTGGCTCACCGGGCTCCTGATTAAACTGAAGCAGAGGCCATGTGGGCATTTGGGAGTCCCACGTCCCCCTGGATCTTAGTCTCTTGACACATTTCATTCTGAAGGAATACATGAACGAATGGTGGACACTGTCTGGAAATCAACTTTATAGACCATCTGTTTCGATAAATCAAGATGCAAGAATACTGCACCAGCCAGTTGTCAAGAATGAAGAGTTGTACCTGCTAGCAGAGATGTTTTCCATTTCTTAACCACCATCCCTGTCCATGACAGAACTGATTGGCTTTTCGACATATTCTTCTACACGCGGAGATAAAAAATGATCCCTCTTCAAATCACTATCTTTACGCCAAATTTGTTCAGGTCAGACCTGCTCAATATTGTAAATGTTTGGTGTTTTGGAAACAGAGAAGTGCATTAATCCAAAGCTACAGGGCTGTGGCGTTTATCTTTGGAGAAATGCATTTTTCCCCCTAAGCAGAATCTGCAGAAGGAGAGCATGAGAAAGAGCTTGTGTATTTGTCATAATGCAAGCACAGTGCATGGGATTTGCTCCTCCCACCACGGTGTTAACCACAAACCCACATTTTGGGACTGAGACGGACGTTAAATTAATCAACTCCAATCTCCAGCTTTGTAAATGGTTAATATACAGCAATGTTTTAGTAAGGTTGATAAATGTGCACTATATAAAGACTGTGGTTAAGGCAATCATTTTAACTGGGTGCAAAGAGATAAGCCAAAAAAATAGAAAAAGTCCAGCATGAATTGCCTTCTTTGTCTAGATGGGCAATTTCCAGATTTACACAGGAAGCCATGTTCAGATTTTTTCTAAAGCAAATGTGAGTGCTGTCCATGGAAATCAATCTGGAACTGTTGTTTGACTATGGGTAGACACTATCCTGTCCATCCTCAAGTAAACAGAAGAAGCAAGCAGATGTGTTCCTGGCAAAACAGTCAGAGCATCAATGTAAAGTCCTCTCTCCCCTAGGGGTGACGATGGTAGATTTGCTCTGGGGCAGGGCAGGGGGTAGTCAGCTGTCACTATTGCTTGGAATTCCCACTGGGTATACAGCAACCTCCATCTTTTTTGTGATGACCATCCTAACCAATCGGTACAGGTCTACCTGTGCTCACTACTACAAGGAATGACGGACCTCCTCCAGCACCTCTCAATTTAGAAATGAAACACTGATGAGCAAGAGAAAAAAGTTCATTGAAACCTTGTATTTTAGAACATCATTTCCGATCACTATGAAGTTGAGCTTACATGTGCTAAAGGAAGCTCAATGAATAGGATGACTGAGCTGGAGGAGCCACCAGCCATTGAAGCCATGCCATGCCACGCTGGGCTCCACACTTGGACTCCTCCCAACGTTGCAGGCATGATGCTGCATGTGCGCAATGCGCACCAGGCTCCCTCAATCTTGGGCACAAGTTGGTGCCTCTGGTGCTTGATAATCCCACTTGTGGTTCCAGGCAGGCAACAGAATCAGTTGGTTTTTAATCAATGGTTTACCAATCCAAACAGTAGCTGCAAAGGAGTGGTGCTGTGGTCGGATGAAAAGAGGATAAATACAGCTATATCCGGAGGACCACATGCATCTCGCTCTTATGCGGAGGACTGCATGAGTAAGTCATTCAAATTTTGCTCCAAGGCCCAGTTCAAGGCTTCTTGGTTGCCTGTCCTTTTGTTTCTGCAGTACAGGAGCAGTTCATCAGTGGAACAGTCTGTCCAGATCGGTTTAGGAATCTTCCTTGGAGCTATTCAAACAAAAGCCAATGAAGAGTAAAGGCATCCATCAGGTGTGCTTTAGGTATATGTTCTCCAGCCTCAGGACCGTTGTCTACTACTAGATGAATGATGAATACCTAACATTTAAAATCTATAATCCCACAATTCAAGAAATATAGACACCTACAAGCCCTGCACACTTCAAATTAGACTGAGTGATAAATAAAGGCTACAGCATTGTTAACAGTGACACAGGAAAGTCAGGTGGGTTGCGAGAATAGGATTTCTCCCAATGGCACTTGCCAACTGTTGGAAGTTTGGGTGCAAACTACAAAGTTTTCTATCCAAGTTATGCATTTCTTCAGTAAATAACTATTATTTTCTTACCTACAAGCATATCACTGTGTGTGATCGCAACAGGTAAAGTCTATTCTCTAAGCAAGATTCACTAGTCAAACATTGCTCATTCTGCACAGAATCACAGAATTGTTGGAAGGGACCATGAGGGTCATGTGGTCCAACCCCCTGCAAAGTAATTTTTGCCCAACGTGGGGCTTGAATCCAAGACCCTGAGATTAAGAGCCTCATGCTCTACCAACTGAGCTGTTTCAATGAGTAACTGACCCAGTTATCCCAATACAAAGTCTTATTTCAATCAGACTTTTCCTGATGACCTTAAATGAGTTTTTCATGTAGCGACATTAAATAGCAAACATGCTGCCCTGAAAGTAATAAAATTATAATGAAAACAATCATAAGAATATTTTCCTGAATCTTTTGACACATACACTTAAAAAAATAAAAATAGAAAGGGCTTACAACTTTTGAACATTAGATTTGGGTCATGTTAAATTACACACACTTTCTGCATTTTAAAAAATTCCTTTCTCGACAACTTTACTTTTTCAACCTACTACTGCAATTCCTTTGAGGCAGAGAGGCAAAGCATAGATCTAATTATGCAAACATGAAGCAAATGTGTGGCTCACTTTTTAAAATGTTCTTGCATGGTCATAGTAAAAAGAGAGAGAGAGAGAGAGAGGGAAAGGAGGATTGAAATTGTGGTTGCATAGAGGATGCCATTCCTGGAGAAAAGACCTTCTACAACATCTCTCAGCAGTTCTGTTTCACAGCGATTCAATACATTAAAATGTTTGCATTTGGAGGCTACCCATGAAATTCCATCTATAAATTTGTAACATTGCAGGATTATAAATTTATAAACCTACAAATGTTGTGAATTCAATAAAGCATGGGAGAACCGTGCGGTTCTGATGTGGGAAAAGGAACCACAGCCCTGATTCAGGAACACTGCATTTCCTCAGGCAAAGCTCAAGGTGTGGAACTAAGGGCTCAGCACAACGCCACAAAGCTGGAAGGAAGCCTTCGTGGAAAACTGCAACTTGCTTCCCAACAGATATGCACAGATAACATCAAGCTGTAAGTAGAGATGCAGGACAATTCGGATGAAAACAGACACAGGAGCAGAATTGCCAGTATTTGCTTATTTGCCCCATGTCCAGAATGGAAACCTATCTAGCCAACACAATTAGGATTTGCTGTTTAACAAACAATAAGTAATTGATTACATTCCTCTCCGTTTGCGCTGTGTTTTCTTTGGATTGAAATGAATGGGGTGGACTATCATAATGACAGAGCCACTTATGCAATTTACATAATTATTTATGTTACATAATTTCATCACAGCAGACAGTGTGATGAATAATGTAGGAGGGGGGAGTTGGCAGAAGACAAACTGAAGCAGAACAGAAAGAGCACAGCATGCAATGAATAGAGGGTGGAACACAAAATGGTGCATGTTTACATTCCCAGGTGTAAGACCATCTTGACTATGAGTCCTGGAAGCCCTGCTCCCTGTATTGCAGGCCTTTGCTCACCTGGACTGAGGGGGCAGGGCCCAGACTGACTCCAGCTACAAAAGCTGAAGCTGCTAAAGAGACCATCTTGGCTGTATCTTAGTGCAGACCCAGATCTTCATGCCTGAACTACCACTACTGCTACCTACCTTGAGCCACCATTGGCAGGATTGGCAGCAACAGCAGCAGACATGTTCTATGCTTATGATAACATTGTATTCTCTTGCTTATTACGCTGTTTCAAGTGTGCATTTTATATTTGACTTCCTTTAGTAATGTTTTCTTCTGAAATGTTTACAGCATTTTTTTTGTTAACTTTGATGCAATAAACATGCCTTCTGTAGTTGACTTCCTTTGTAACATTTTATTTTGAAATCATTAAAATAATATTTTAGGTAAAGGTAAAGGTACCCCCGACCATTGGGTCCAGTCACAGACAACTCTGGGGTTGTGGAGCTCATCTCGCTCTATAGGTCGAGGGAGCCGGCATTTGGCCTCAGACAGCTTCTGGGTCATGTGGTCAACATGACTAAGCCACTTCTGGTAAACCAGAGCAGCGCACAGAAACGCCATTTACCTTCCCGCCGGAGTGGTACCTATTTATCTACTTGCACTTGAAGTGCTTTCGAACTGCTAGGTAGGCAGGAGCTGGGTCCAAGCAACGGGAGCTCACCCCATCATAGGGATTCGAACAGCCGACCTTCTGATCGGCAAGCCCTAGGCTCTGTGGTTTAGACCACAGCGCCACTAAAATAATTATATTTTAGTTTCCTGTTAATTATGTTGCTTTGAATGTGTACTTTGTGTGTTCCACCCTGTGGAACGCCCTCCCATCCGATGTCAAGGAGATAAATAACTACACAACTTGTGGAAGATATCTGAAGGAAGCCTTGTATAGGAGAGTTTTTTAATGTTTGGCATTTCATTATGCTTTTATATTTGTTGGAAACCACCAAGAGTGGCTGGGGAAACCCAGTCAGATGGGCAGGGTACAACTAATAAAATTATTATTATTACTATTGCTGCTGCTGCTGCTTCTTCTTTACAGTTGACATTCTTCAGTAATGTTTTATTCTGGATAGTTTTATTTGATGTTTTAATGCGTTGTAAACTGCTTTAAGATTTTTTTCGAAAAAATATAAAGTGATATAAAAATGAAAAGAATAATAAGTCCACGTATCATTTGGAGACTTTATGTCTGTTGGACAGAAGCATACCAAAAGTTTGTGATTTGGCATGGAAAAGGAGCTACTGTTCAAAAGGACACTTTCATATTTCCCACGGGAGATATCCAAAAAAGTGCCCTCTGGATTATCTCCAGTCACATGTTTAAGCGCGCTTCGCGGCTTGGGGGGGGGGGCAAGGAGGTGTATAACCAAAGAAAAGACACATTAGGTTACACCATATTTTCAAAGCCTTGGGAAATTACCAGACTTTTAAAAAACCCACAAGCATAAAAATGAATGATATTGAGTGCGCTAACAGTACGACGTTCAGTCTTGCTTAGGGAAAAAAATTGCCAGTGTAATGCTTCCAGGAAGATTGATTTGTCTGACTAGTAAATTTCAAAAGAAATAAAAGATTAAATTACTTTCCTGCAAAAAAAAAAAAAGGTGTAAAGACTTAGTGAGATCTTAGTACAGTTACAGGAAACAAGCACTTAAACACATAAGCAAAGCTATAATATATTGTTGAGAAAATAGCAAAATTCATTAGTTAACTATGACTATGAGACGTTTGCATAAAGAAAAATGAAAGAAGTTATTTGTCCAGAGAAGCAGGGTCTCTCTCTCTCTATGGCTACTTTCTTGACAGGCAATGCATGCACTATCAACATATCCTGGAGAGTTGTCCATTGATCATTGCTGGATTGGATCTTTAACTGCAGCCATTGCTCTGACCATCTGTCAATCAGTTCTGACAGTTCCAATCACCTGCTGTGAGGGCAGAAGCTGGACCTCCACTTCCCAGAACAGGGGGTCACTGCTGCCAGACCAGACACCATATATTTGCTGATGGCACACAAGGATCTGTTTACTGAAGCCAGTACAGTGGTACCTCGGGTTACATACGCTTCAGGTTACATACACTTCAGGTTACAGACTCCGCTAACCCAGAAATAATGCTTCAGGTTAAGAACTTTGCTTCAGATGAGAACAGAAATTGTGCTCCAGCGGCGCGGCAACAGCAGGAGGCCGCATTAGCTAACGTGGTGCTTCAGGTTAAGAACAGTTTCAGGTTAAGTACGGACCTCTGGAACAAATTAAGAAAAAGAAGAAGAGTTTGGATTTGATATCCCGCCTTTCACTCAAAGCGGCTAACATTCTCCTTTCCCTTCCTCCCCCACAACAAACACTTTGTGAGGTGAGTGGGGCTGAGAGACTTCAGAGAAGTGTGACTAGCCCAAGGTCACCCAGCAGCTGCATGTGGAGGAGCGGAGACGCGAACCCGGTTCCCCAGATTACAAGACTACCCCTCTTAACCACTACACCTCACTGGCTCGGGTTAAGTACTTAACCCGAGATACCACCGTTTGTCAAAACTCTATTGTGTTGAGTTTTGTGTGTTTCTTTAAGCAGACTTTTTTAAGAAATAAAAATAAAGAGTTAAACTTGATTTGAGACCACTATCAGCCCTGCCGGATCAGAATCAAATGCAGCAAAACCATTATGAACAGGAATGTTAATCTCAAAAGGGAGAGTTGGAGAAATCTGAAAATAATCAGTTCTGATGTTTAGATTTAGACACAGAGGGACAAAGTCCAGGGCTACTTGGGTGTCTGGTCTTACTATTTATAAGGTAACTCACTGCATCTTAAAAATAACTAAAAGCAAAATCACATAGCCCCTCTTAAAGTTATAGTAACTAAAACAGAAGCCCTAAAAAAACTATGTGCAAACCAGGGCCAAGGAATACCCTTTTACAGCTTCAGGTTTCACAATGAGCAGCATTAACAAATAGGTCAGTTATGTGGTTTTTCTGCCCTTATTGCACCTGCCGATCTTGGTGGCCACAGGCTCTACCTCAAAGGGTGAAATCCCTTTGGCTCATGCCCTTTGGTTCCTGCTAGAACCTCATGCATGAATTTTAGTTACCCAAGGGAAACAAGAAATGCAGAGCTTTCTGAAACAGTCCCAGGTGAAGTCAAGTCAGGCAACTGGATTCTGGGTCAGGCTTTCATATGTGGCAGAATAGCTCCCTCAGTGGAATCTATTGAAAGAGTAGGCCCATTGCAGTGGAGACATAATTACATTTTACTAAGTCAGTAGGCTGAAAAGGATGATAAGGACTATTAACGCTGAAGGATGAAGACAGCTTCAAATGGCAATTTCTCTAAAGTCTTTTGAACATTTTAAGAAGTCAGCAGAGAAGCTAACTTGGAGCTGTAGGTTGGCTAGAGGTGAAGTACAAGGGGGTAAATCTTCTGAAATATGGCTTCCTTCTGCTGCATATGTTAACCGCAATGGCAATGTGCTGCAACCCTCAGCCTTTCCAAGGTCTGCTTGGTTGGATTGGCTCACAATATAAATTACTGCTAATGCCTGGTACAGACTGTATCACTGCAGACGTACTGAAACTGCAGGTTGAATTATTGCTTTTGTTTATTATTGGGCGCGGGTGGCGCTGTGGGTAAAACCTCAGCGCGGGTGGCGCTGTGGGTAAAACCTCAGCGCCTAGGACTTGCCGATCGCATGGTCGGCGGTTCGAATCCCCGCGGCGGGGTGAGCTCCCATCGTTTGGTCCCAGCTCCTGCCCACCTAGCAGTTCAAAAGCACCCTTAAGTGCAAGTAGATAAATAGGTACCGCTTTATAGCAGGAAGGTAAACGGCGTTTCCGTGTGCTGCGCTGGTGCAGGCGCGCCAGAGCAGCTTCGTCACGCTGGCCACGTGACCCGGAAGTGTCTCCGGACAGCGCTGGCCCCCGGCCTCTTAGGCAAGATGGGCGCGCAACCCCAGAGTCGGACACGACTGGCCCATACGGGCAGGGATACCTTTACCTTTACTTATTATCAAAATTCAATTAAAACACTGAAAAATAAAGAAGAGGGTGTTTCCCTCTCCCCACCAACCACTGTCTCTACCCACTGCTTTCTCTTCAGTGCTGCTTTGTGGAACATTTCCAGAAATGAATTGCCTGTTAGTAGACTGTTGAAATGTCAGAAAAGTAGTTTCTCCTAGAAACAAGTTGCCACCACTTAGTTACAAGCTGATGAAATATGTTTTTTGTGCCACTGTAGATCACATTTTTTTGTTAGAACTAGGTATAATTCAGGCCAAAGGCTTAGCTTTTAAATTTTAAAAGGAGGAGGAGGAGGAAAAACAAAACAAAAAGACTAAACTGGAAGGCAGCCTGCAAGAAAAACATGAATAGAACTCATCTACTCACACTAGCCAAAAGGCGCTGTGCAGAAGTTGGGTTGGCACAAGCTGTTAGGAACCAATAAGTGCAAAGGGCCAATAGCAAGCATAGCAGCAAGCACTCCCGTCAGAACAGAAAAGTCCAAGCTAAATACGCAACAACACAGGCTGCACACACACACACACACACACACACACACACACACCTGTCAGAAACACAAGCTATGGAAATTATGGACTTGCCTCTTTATTCTCCCCTGTGCTCCCTTTGAAATTAGTTGTGCTTCTCACAACAAAGAAGGAGGTTCCCACAATTTGCAAAGCACAATATGTCAAAGCTCAGAATTTTCCTTGTGACAACATTCCTCCCCCCCCCCCCTCACACACACCATGCAATGTGAGGCAGACTGATGGTTCATTCCTACGCTCTGCTGAACAATGAAGGATCTGGTAAACTTTAGGACCCCGATTGCCAACACAAAGCTGCAGTGGAAAATGGACCGTAAGGGCTTCCTAAGACCAATGAAGCTGAACTCTGCAGTTTGGCCACACATGGCCTGACACGGGATGATGCTTTAACTGCCCTGGTGCAAGTGTGTGCTTGGCTGCTACAGCTAAGGTGGCAGCAAAAGCCATAAAGCAGCAGGTGAGGATGTTATGGCTGGAAGCATTGCCCTAAGGATGAAGGAGTGCAGCACTGATTAATACTGATAATGGTCAGAAGAAGCATCATTTTCCATCTGACCTTGTCAACTAACTACAAGTTGCAATTCGAGAACAAGTACGTGTGTGTGTGTGTGTGTGTGTGTGTGTGTGTGTGGCCGATTGTCAATCCCATCTACATCACCATTACATTCAGCGGGGGAGGAGGGGGGCTTTAAAAATCCAACACAACCCCCCCCCCAAACATTAAAACTATAAAAACGTCGTGGTAGCTAAATAACTTGCTCTGCTGTTCCACTTACATCAGCCAAGGAATTCTACTTTATCAAGCCGATCTCCATTGTACCCATAAACTCCCTGCTCCTTCCTCTCACATGCCTTAGTTAATGCAATATTTCTGGGGTATTTTTAAACACAGTTTCTTGTTGCCTCCAAACTGGGAAAGTGGATTAAGCTTCTAACAGAAGCCACAATCAATTCTGGATCCAAGTTCTCCACCATTATTATTATTTTTTTGCCTTTTCAGGAACCTGAGTTATCGCAGGAGCTTTATGTTTAATTTTGCTTGATTTCTGTTTACTAAATGATATGTAAATTCTATCAAAGAGAGACAGCTGCCACAGCATAACTTGTTATCAGAGGAAGTGCAATTAGGAAAGTTGCAGAATGCAAGCTATCATTTACTGAGCAGTAGTTTAATCAAGTTTCACCCCCCATAACAACTCTTCAAAGAAATCTTTGTGCAAGATGAGTATGAATGAGAGCAGCGAAAAAACAACCTAGGAGACTAGCAAGCAGATCATACAATATGATTAGGAGACAGTGACTGCGTTTGCACGTCACATTTAACCATACTTAATGTTCAACTATGGTTTAATGCAAATGAGCAGAATGCTGCTCTGTGCTGCTCAAAAGACCCCACTTCAGTCCTCCTCCTTTCTAGGCTACACCACGTGCCTTGGCCTGTCAAGTCATTTGAACCCAGACTCATGGCTTGTTTCCCTCAAACAAACTACAAGTGAAAAGCCAAAAACAAACTTTGATTGCTGCTCATGGTTTGTTTGGAGGGAAAGAAACCAGGAGGACAGGACCAGACTACACAACAAGCCAAGGCTTGTGGTTTGTTGCTCCCAGTGCAGTGCAGTCAGAACCAGGAGAGGGAAGCCGTAACTTTTGAATAGAGTGTGCACCTTCAAAATAAATCAAACTTAAGCATTAAGTAGGGCTTAAAGCAGCCTAGGGGGACGCGGGTGGTGCTGTGGGTTGAACCACAGAGCCTAGGACTTGCCGATCAGAAGGTCAGCGGTTCGAAACCCCGCGACGGGGTGAGCTCCCGTTGCTCAGTCCCTGCTCCTGCCAACCTAGCAGTTCGAAAGCACATCAAAGTGCAAGTAGATAAATAGGTACCGCTCCGGCGGGAAGGTAAATGGCATTTCCGTGCGCTGCTCTGGTTCGCCAGAAGCGGCTTAGTCATGCTGGCCACATGACCCGGAAGCTGTATGCCGGCTCCCTCAGCCAATAAAGCGAGATGAGCGCCGCAACCCCAGAGTCGTCCATGACTGGACCTAATGGTCAGGGGTTCCTTTACCTTTAAAGCAGCCTAGAATTTCTCAGAGCTCTGGGTCAGAAAATAAAAATGTGTAAAAGGAGAATTCAGGGCATGCCAGTGGTGGGTCCACACAGATTGCTGGGTCCCTGGCAGGTGTCTAACAACACTGGGTACCAACGCCAGCCCTGCACAGTTTTTTAGGGAGTTTTAGGGAGTTACACCAACACAGTGCAGGAATTTTGTAGATCAGGACATAATGTGGAACTATCCATGAAATGCAACAACAAGTAACTTCTTTGTGTGTAGACAATAACGTTTTGGGAATTTTTTCTGTCTGGGAGTATCAACAAGGGACATTGCACAATTGAAATAAAAAGTGTTCTGACTTTAATTTTCCACTCAACTGAGCAGTTATTTGGGAGATAGTTTTCAGAAATAATGCCATCTCAAAATGCAATATAAATAAGATGTTAGTGTTTATTAAATAAAACGTTACTATCCAAAAGGCCGATTCTTCTCCTTTGATGCTGCAAACGCAGCATATTCTGCAATATTCAATTTATTAAGAAAGAAATGAGCCCATTTCATCTGGGAGATTTGAAGTGTCTTTAAAACTCATTTTCCCTTTATATTATATTTCTCCCAGGGAGGTGTGTGTGTGCCTCAACTTCAGTAAGGAAGCTGATGCATTTGATATGTCTTCAGAAGAGAAACACAACATCTTCCTCTTTGATCTAGTGTGCTCAGATACCTTGTATAATAACACTGGATATTTACACCCAGATATGCTCAGTTCTTGATAGATGTCAGTGTAATTGCACAATTCAGTACAAACACTGCTGGAGTTATTCTCTGCATAACCCAGGAACTAAAATTCACTTCTCATCTGCTTTCTCCAGAAACTGAGTTGTGAAGAAAAGGACCTGCACATGACTTCTGTAATCCCTCTCCCATTAATAGGAGGTAATTAACTGCACTAGAGCTTCTAGGATGGCATTACTGAGGGTTTTACAAGGAGGTATCCTGGGGGAATGGAGGTGGCATTAGGACCCTGCAGATTTAGTGATTCCCAACATACCTCAGTACCCACCACCTATGGGGCATGTATGTTTGAGGAAATGGGGAAGACTCCAGCAGCATTAGTGCCATCCCAATTACAGGCCTCCCTCTCATGTTTATGCTGCTTTGAACGGCCCCTAAGCCAACTTTTGGCCAGTTTTAAGATCAAGTTCTATAAATATTTGTGCATGTGCATCTCCTTCCTTGAAGTCTATCCCAGCCATCAAGTGTCCGAAGTATTCATAAAATGCAATCGAGCTGATCTGCATAGCAAATTATAACCCAACCACAAAAACAGCAGCAAGGTAAGCTTGTTGAAGGCACTGCTCAATTATTATTATTATTTTTTTAAAAACAAAAACAAAACCCTGATGTTCTGATTACATTCATGATTTAAAAAGCATCTCAACAGTCTAAAAATAAATGAAATATAACAGTAGTCACCAAAATAAAATAAAAATCCTTCCAGTAGCACCTAAGAGACCAACTAAGTTTGCCATTGGTATGAGCTTTCATGTGCATGCACACTTCTTCAGATACCAAACATGGGTAAAGGATATGCAAGTCTAGGGGAAAATGGGAAAGGCTGTGGGAGAAACACAGCCCCCTCCCTTTTCCCTGAAACATTGGCAATCGGGGGAAACTGGGTGGTGTTGGGAACCATTTATCAAGGACTCACTTTGGTCTTCCAGACTTCCACGGCGTCCTGTACAAGTCCAAAATTCAGCACCGCCACCTCTCGCCTTCCATTCAGTTCACTACATCACCCTCTAGGCTCCGCTTCCAGTGTGGCGGAACTGCCCTAAATCTGCCCTCTGCTCTTTCGAATCATTTTCTCTTTTACAACAACATGGGAAATGTTTTATAGATTTGAAAACTGTTTTAGTTGCACTTTGCACCCTTAAAATAATTTGGGAGGCAGTATGTCGCATTAGGAAATTACATTAGCAAACGATTCCTGTATATTGTTGACGTGAACCAGTCTGTGGTCAGAGGCAGTAATCTTTCTGAACATCAGTTGCTGGAAAATGCAGGAGGGAAAGAGTGATGTTGTGCTTGAGTCCTGCTTGTGGATTTCCCGCAGGCATCTGATTGGCCACTGTGAGAACAGGAGGCGGGACAAGGTAGGCGGGACTCTTCTCAGGTAGAAGAACATTAGTTCTTTTAGGCGAGTAGAAAACTGCTTCAAAGAGAGAGGGATGGTTATAGCATGTAAAAGCATCCTAGTCACCTCATAGAAGTATGTGGTTTGGGGAGGGTGGTTATGGGTATTATTTCTTCTGTTCCTGTATAATACTGAGCATGGAGATTCTTTCTAAGCCCAAATAGTTTTGTTTTTTTTTTTTACTTCTGTTTTCCTTCTGTGCAGATTTTCCTTCTGTTTACTACAATGTTGATGGGTTCTATTCTTAAACTCTCATTTTCCCTGTTTTCATAAATATGGAGCAGCAAGCTGTTATAACCTAACACTGAATATATTTTTAATGATCGTTTGAACAAAAGTAAAACATTCAAAATTTTAAACGTAATTATTTTAGCAACTGTAGGTGCTAAGTTATTCATAATGCATTTTATGTTCTTAAGCAGTAGTTTAGAACAGAGAAGAGAATAAATATTGCAGATATTTCATTTCCCCCTTTTTTTAAATTCCCCCCCCCAAAAATGGGGCGGGGGGTGCTTCCCTGGCTTCAAAATGTCTGAAAACTCCACATCTCTAAAAAATCTATAATACCAACAGCAGCTGCTAGAACATTGTTGTTGTTGTTTAGTCGTGTCCGACTCTTCGTGACCCCATTATATGCACATAAATGGAAAGAAAAGAAGGTTGCAACAAAGGAGGAATGGCTTTTGAAAGTAATGGACTATGCAGGAATTGCAAAGATGACCGAGAAAGGAAGAGATCAAAATGATCAACTTTTTCTAGAAGCATGGAGGCCTTTCGTGGACTATTTTAAAATATATTACAGTCAAATAAAATAATGGGCAGGATTTGAGATAAAAGCAGTGGAAGAAAAATGATAAAATAATTATAATAGAGAAACGTTTGTAATAGATAATTATATAATGCAGTAGAAAAGGTCTGAGTAAAAACACTGTGGAGGTGAGGGTAGGAAGTCAACTTACAAAACAATCTAATTATTTGATTTGAATACACACACACACAAAGATACATCCATCTGTAATAAATGGGCAATTAGAGTGCAATCCTATAGGTACCTACTCAGAAGTTAGCTCCATTGGGTTCAAAGTAGACTCTACCACATGAAAAGTTTAATACCCCAGTTGTAATAACACAGCTTATCAATCAGTACTGCATGTCGGCAGAGGCCAAAATAAAAGTGTTATTTTTTGGGGGGGGGGGTCAATATTTAGCTCCACTGACTTTCTAAGAAGCTCACTGCTTCAGTTGGCACCCTGATCTGTGAAAGTCTCTTTGAGGTCGAAAGCTTTGCATAATGTCATTGATGATCATCAGAAAGAAGTGGAATATGTCAAGTGGTTAATGCCGCTAAAATGCAGAGCAGCCCCATGGCTTCAAAAGATCAGAACTGGCACTCTGCAGAATGAAAGATACAACTTCCTAGAAGTGCCAGATGAGAACAAGGCTGGACACTGGGCAACACAACCCAGTTATCTTTTGAAGTAGATGAAAAGAACAGATATAGTTCTCATCAGATTTTCTACATGAGGTCTAGCGCTAGATTAAAGAGGCCAAACCCCCTTTTACCTTTCACGGGCCTTTTACATGTTGGCTTTAAAAAGAATTTGAACACAGTGCTTTCTAAAAACTGTATGCCTTCCAAACCAGGACCTTTAAATTTCAGTGGCAGAGGATGTGCTATGCCCTCCTTGACCCCTGGCTCAAACCTGCACTGTCTCCCATTGAATGACCTCAAGAAGAAAGGTCATTGCTGAGATCCAGCCATATATATCCGCATCTGCCAGGTGTAAGAAGAGTGACCTGAGATGGGCAGATTCACTGACCTCAAAAGGAGCAAGCCAGTCCTTATCAAAGACTTTTTTAAAAAAAGTGTAGGAAACCAGAAAAATTGCACCTGCTGTTGCCCATTTGTTCAGGGTTTGGATAAACTTCACTAGATTATGAAATTACAGGGTTTCATTGCAGTTTTCTCCTTGCAGACACTCAGCCCCATAAACAGAGCTGTTTTCCTCACCTCTCTTAGAAGTAAAATGTTTTCTGAGGACAGAAAGGAATGGCAGACTTCCAAATTCTTCTTGCAGATACAGAAAGCGTGAAAGTGTGTGAGAGAAAGCAGGGTGGGGGTGGACGGGAGAAAAGAAAGCCAGCCAAACATATCTGGTCAGCAAGAGCTAATATATTATTGGAGTGGGTATTGGTTTTTATATGGGGTAAAGGTGGGGAAATAAATGTGATCAAGCTTCCAACTAGTTTTTCTCAGTATATAAACTTTTTTTATATATAACCACACAAAGGAGCATACGTTTGACTTTCTGTTACATACAGGAGTCGTAAACCTTGAGCGCTGCCCAGTCAAATTGAAAAAGATGGCTCAAATTGGGTTTCATATTTGCCACCAAGTGTATTATAGCTACAGTGCAGGAATACTGTGCTCAATGTGGGGCTCAAACCCACGACTCATGCTCTACTGACTGAGCTGTCCCTCAGGGCTGAAGAAGTGGTGAGGAACGCTGGACCTCCAGATGTTGTTGAACACCAACTTCCATCACAGCCATCCTAGCCAATAGTCAGGGAGGATGAGAATCATATTTCAACATCATCTAGAATAGGGAGTAGCCAAAGTGGTGTCCTCCAACTATTGAGGACCACAACTCCCATTATGAGGTTGATGGGATTTGAGCTCCAAAATATGTGAAGGGTACCACACTGGCTATTCTATATCTAGACATTTTTGGACTACAACTACCACCCCACAGGTTCCTCATCCTTGGTATACATGTTCTTATATCCAAAACCTGGTTTTTTAAAAATATTGAAAGAACCTGCTAAGCATCCAATCCGTTAGTGTGGCCTACAAAGCCTTTCTACAGTGACCTTTCCCTACTGCTGCTCCCCCCCCCTCCCTTGACACACGTGACAAGGATATGTTGCTTGGAAAGGGGAAGGAATTAATAGTGGGGCTCAAGACAAGCTCTCTCAAGCTTGGCATTTCTGAAACTCCTCAGGGAAAAAACCTGAGCCCCACCCCCTACCCCACATCCCATGATTTCTCTGCAAAAGCAAAATTAATTATGAGGTAAGCCTGATGGAGCTCACCCATCCCTATTTATTTTTCCTCATGCCAGTGCTCTAAGCATAGTTATTTTCAGCTACGTCCATGGTAATAACTATACTGAGACAATCGCAGATCCACAAGTTGTAATTAAGGCTTGTTAGTTCCCAAGATGCTTTTGCTGTTGCCAAACAGCAGAAATGAGGGTCCCTTTTGTTTGGCAGGAAGGAGAACATTTGCTCCTTTTTCACCTCCTGCTGCTGAGTTTGGTGTAGAGCTGAAAGCCTAAAGACAATCCTTTCGTTGCTTGGTGCTGTTTCTGGGATCCTACAGACTGGTACCCATTAGAAACCTTAACAGTCCCAGAAACATAACCAGCAGATCAGCTTAGAGATGGGCACATTCCCTCTTAAGGTCTTCTCTCACATAATATTTCAGCCCACACCTAAGACAGCAATCTGGAGAAAAACAATCTGGGGAGGAAAAAATGCTGAGAATTGATTGGATCCAGATGCCTGCATACATAGCAGCCAAAGATACATATGTATAGTGCTCTGAAGAAATAGGGGTGAAATCTACCTAGCTGGTCCCCTTCCAGAATGGCACCTTTTGGCACAGCCAGTTCTTCCTCCTGAGCTCTGTAACGAATACACAGAACAGTGGATGCCTATCCTGGCTGGCTTATTTACTACCATAAACAAGACAGGCCAAATGTCCCCTGGATGGAAAATGAGTATAATTTTATTGATTTATAAGAAAAAGGATAGGAAGGATCCACAAGCTATAGGTCAATTGGCTTGTTAGACATATCCTCAAAGCTATATGCACGGCATTGCCTTCAAAAGCGATCAGACTGGTTGCAAAAACAACAGCATTATTCATGAAGAACAAATGGGATTCAGAGGAAGACACAGTACCATTGATCACTGTTTTACTCTGAACCATATTGTAAGGAAATATACTAAGAGCATTAAGAATAATCTTTATGTAGCCTTTATTGATCTTCCTACTACATTCGACTCTATTAATCGAAACAGACTATGGGGGCAATTTCAAATTGTTAACATCAACTGCAGACTTTTGCTATCGATCCAAGAACTATAAAGCAATACAGAAATGAGGGTCAGAGTAGGTTTAATTGGTGGCATGGCTGATGCTTCTAAAATGATGCGAGGCATGAAGCAAGGCTGAATTCTGGCTCCCACTCTTTAACTTTTATATTGATGCCAATGCAAACTCCCTCTCTCCAATAATTAGAAACAAAAAGATCTCAATCTTGATGTATGCAGATGATTTAGTGCTCCTCTCTCTTTTTTGAATGGGCCTCAAAAATCGCTTGGAGGTGTTCAGCACATAGTGTAACTATGGGTTTGGGCAAACACAGTCCTGGGAATAAACGGAGCTTATATCAGCAAGCTATAGAACAAACTCGCTTATTTAGATATCTGGGTGTATCATTTAGTGAAACCCTCTCTGCCCATCTCATCTTGGCTGGTTGCTACAATAAGGTCCCAAACCCAGACAGACTTTGTATTTGTGGTCAACCTCAGGTGGAATACATCACACATTATCTGTTAGCCTGCTCCTTATACAGACATCCAAGAGATCACTTTCCAAAACCTTTATTCACACATGTGCAGAAATGGTACAATTTCTTTTCAGTGACAATAATAGCTTCGTAACACAGAGAGTAGCCCTCTATGCACTGGCTGCGAAAAACAAAAAACAAATAAATTAGGAAAAAGGAATAAATTAAAAAAAATTTTAAAAATTGCCCAGTAGCACCTTAGAAACCAACTAAGTTTGTTCTGGGTATAAGCTAAAAAAAAAAAAAAAAGAATTTGCTAAAATTGCTGTGGTGATTTGGATGTTTAATCCGAAATCAAGCTGGCTTTGAGTTTGTTGGTGTCTGTGGTAACTTCTCTCTCTTACACCATGGAAGTTGGCAAATTGGATTTTAAAAAGGCAAAATAATATTAGAATTGGAGCTGTCAGATATGTACAAGGGAAACTTTTAATGCTCGGAACTTCGCAAAATCTTTTTTTATATTATGGAAATTAAATAATCAGTCAATGGCCATGGGTAATGGGAATTGTAGTCTAGGGGTAGCCAATATGGTGCTCTACAGTTGTTGCTGGACTACAGTTCCCATTATTCTTGATCATGCTGGCAGGGGCTGACAAGAACTGTAGTCCCACAAAATATTGAGGGCACCCCATCGGGTACCCCGTTGTAGTCCAATAACATCTGCAGTGTCATCTCTGGGTTAAACCGTTATAATGATTCATTATCCTTATTCAATCCCTTTGTGTTCTGTATTCAATGGGATTAAAAAATTTAATTCCCAAGCATTTCTTATTCACATTTACTCTTATGATAAGGACTAAGAGCTTAGAAAGAGAGAGAGAGAGACTGAGAGGATGAAAATAGTCAGGTTGGGGGGAAATATTACGCAGCTGGCAACTGTGACTTCTTTCCTCCAGAAATGCTACAGCAACATGTTGAAAACCCAACTACCACTGCATGCACAATAAACATATGCAGCTAAGGATGTAGTTTCAGAATACATTTTCTGAGGCAAGAAAACAGTATGGTAATCTAAGGCCACCAATCCCTACTTTGGCAGGTTTTAGCCCTCCATGAGCTTTCTCCGCACCCTATCTTTCGTTAACCCCTCTTTTTTCAACTATGCTTTATCTGCTGTTGTTTCCCCTGGCCATCTTCTGCACCTGCCTTCCTTAAGGTTGATGTAACTCTCTCCACTCTGCTACTTTCTTCAACTTCCCTCTTCTAACTTCTCTGCCCCTTGGATTTCCCACCCCCTGGGATATTGCTACACTCAACTATCTAGTATTCACGTTTGTTCCTGGGGTCTGTATGAAGCCAGACATACGGACATATTTCCTCACACCTGCTTGAAGGTCCATAAAAATTCCGCGATACCACAGAAGCTTAGCCCATCTCTGCCAAAGGCGAAAAACTTCAATGCCTTCATTACAATCTAGTTATAGAAGAATCCTTCCAAAGCTTATATGGACACTGACAGAGACATATCCACACCTGTCAACCATCCTTGTATTGTGACTTTATTGAGCTTGATTTCTCATGACTCCCTCCCCCTTTCCCTCATCACTTTATGATGGATTATGGCACAGCTACCTTTGTACCAGAAAAACTGCCACCACCTGACAAACATATTCTATTTTTATCCTTGTTTACCGCATCTTCAGATTTTGCAAGAAGACAAATATAACGAGAGAGCAGCTTTTAACTTGCAAATAGTACTGAAAGATGATTCCAAAATTTAAAATAAAATAAAAATACTAATGGATACAGAAAACCACTAATTTTAAAGTTAAATTATGTGAAACCACATGAATACAATGTAGAGTTAAGCATTTTGTTATCTATATATATATAATTTTCCTGATATTAGTGGGCTAAGAACAAAGCCAGAGTGACACTCAGAGGAATATATATTCTTTAATGTACTCAAGTTCTTTCTCTGCGTCACCAAAAAAGAATAAAACTTCTGTTAGGTTAAGAATGTCTAGGGAACACAGCAAATTTTCTCACAATGTTCCCTTACACAATCTGAAGAAAGAAAAATCAGTTTCTTTCAATGCCTGCCTTAATATACATTGAAAGCAAAACTAAGCTGTAAACTATTTTTCGGGAATATGGTTTTGAACTTCTTTGGCCAGCTGTGTCAAATGTTGCGAGCAAACAATAAATGAATAGTGCCCCTTTCCGAATCTTTGTTGTTGTTTTTTTAAAAGGTTTCTCACAACAAAAATGGACTTGTATGTCCCTGACCTTGTTTGGATCTCAAGCTGAGCACATGAGAGAAATCTGTACTAGCTCCCTGTGACAATTTACCATCCTCCCACCAACACGGAAAGGAAGATTCTCTGCATTGATTTTACAAAAAGATATCTAGAAGCCCTCCTGTCACTTGCCACTCATTCTCTATCCTGTAAGAGTGATGTGAGCATACATTTTAACCCCGTCCAACTAATAGGATGTTATCTGAGAGGAAAGCAGCTTTTCCAAGATGTCTACCTTGGAGAGCAACAGCGTGAGGGAGCCAGTGACAGCTGGATTCAGAGCCCATTAAGTCCCCATTTCACTCTCTGCAGAATTCTGTAAGTTTAACACTTAAGACTAAGGGGTGGGGGACCAGATAACCAGAACTAGCCCCTGGACTGGTCACAAGGAAGAAGGCAGGCAATTGGGAGCTGGCTGAGGGCAGACTTTGGTTGGTGGAGCAGCTCCCCATTTGTCCCAATGGACCAGCCTTCACCAGTGTAAAATCAGTTTAGGACTCTGCATATGAGAGGGTGATAGCCAGACCTCTGTCCAGCTGGCTTACTGTGATCACTCTCCTTGAAAACATCCGATGAAAATTTTCCTTGAGCACTGTCTGGTTGCTAATTAACTTTCAACAGAACAGCAGAAAGTGGAGAGACATGAGACGATGCTTAAACACTTTCAAATATCTGCAGAAGACTCTCTTGGGCCCCATTTACATTTAAAGCAGTATCATGCCACTTTAAACAGTCATGGCTTCCTCCAAAGAATCCTGGGAACGGTCGCCTTCTCAGGGTGCTGAGAGTTAAAGGTAAAGGGACCCCTGACCATTAGGTCCAGTCGTGGCCGACTCTGGGGTTGCTGGCCAAGGGAGCCGGCGTACAGCTTCTGGGTCATGTGGCCAGCATGACTAAGCCGCTTCTGGCGAACCAGAGCAGCGCACAGAAACGCTTTTTACCTTCCCGCCGGAGTGGTACCTATTTATCTACTAGCACTTTGATGTGCTTTCGAACTGCTAGGTTGGCAGGAGCAGGAACCGAGCAACGGGAGCTCACCCCATCGTGGGGATTCAAACCGCCGACCTTCTGATCAGCAAGTCCTAGGCTCTGTGGTTTAACCCACAGCACCCGCGTCCTTGAGAGTTGTTAGGAGAGCCCTGTTCCCCTCACACAGAGTTACAAATGACAGCCAATCCCTCTTCCCCAAGGAACTCTGAGAATTCCCAGGTGGTTATTTTATTTCTGAGTGGGTGGAGATGCCACTTTCTGAATGGCAGTCAAGCTATGTTCCCATCCACAGTGGCCTCCCGCCATTTTAATTTACCCAATCTATGATTTCACAGATCTATAGCATAGGGCATGGCATGGCATTTTGGGTAAATAAGGATGGCACTGCCATTTTGGGTAAATAAGGTGGCACTGCCATTTCCTCATTGCTAAAACACTGCTTGGGGAAGAGAGTGAGTGATGACAGAAATAGATTAGATAGATAGATAGATAGATAGCATAGCCACATTGGATGGGGTGGGTGAGTGGGAGGGGAGCATCAACCACACCATGACAAGGCTCTCCCAAAATCTGGCCCTGATCAACATAAACAAAGAATGCGTTCCCTCAAAATTATATTTTAATCAGCTCTATGGTCAACTGTGAAATACATGGAAATGTCTTGTCAAGCCAAACACCACTGAGCCTATGAAGTTACTTAAAGTTGTGTCCAAAGCTGTTTACTGATATAATGTGTAAGCAAGACTCCTAGGAACCAAGGCTCTCAATTTCTTATACCAGTGGAGTTGTAGGCCATGCAACTTTTATCCATTCAGAACCATCCTGTTACTCCTTGGGACAAGTGGACCTCAACTGATTAAACTAAACAAACACGAACATGCCAACAAACAATTACATTGCCATCTGACAACACATTTTCCTCCCAAATCATTTGCTTTTTTAAAAATGGTATACAATAAACTGAAAAAGAATTACTCTGTTCGTCTCTAAAGTCTCAAGGGTAAAAGTTTATTGGGCAGGCTTTTGCTAGCCGAACACACATCTGTTGAGCTACATCAGGTCAAATTGCACTCCACATTACCAATTTTCTCTTATTTATTTTTTAAAAAAATATATTAGAACAGGATGCAAGTTATAACAATCTTTTGCCAGGTATTTCCAGAATTTTTTAAAAAAATAATAAATGGGACTGAATAAGAATGAAAACTGTTTTGCAATTTCGGTAATTGTCTTTCTACCATATGGTGTATATTAAGGCAAGAAATAAGTAACCACCAGCTTAAAGCTGCATGCAACCCCTTTGGATAGTTGTTTCAGCTATATGATCTCTATGCACAGCTTAGGTCATTCACAAATCACTCAGCATCTTTATGGCAGCCACTAAGAAGTGAATCACACACACCAAATCTTTATATGATTACTTATCCAAGGAAGGAAGGGAAGTATGAAAAAAAAAAAAATAAGCATTGGTGGATGACTCTTTGGAGCCAACGTCAACTTCTGAGGCTTGATTCACACTTTGCAATGCAAACTTTTCCTCTGATGTTTGCACTGCCACAGACAGCACCGCTAAATATGAGATCATTGTTAGCAGTAGAATGCCAGGTATCATGGGATGCGGGTGGCGCTGTGGGTAAAACCTCAGCGCCTAGGACTTGCCGATCGTCAGGTCGGCGGTTCGAATCCCCACGGCAGGGTGCGCTCCCGTTGCTCGGTCCCAGCGCCTGCCAGCCTAGCAGTTCGAAAGCACCCCCGGGTGCAAGTAGATAAATAGGGACCACTTACTAGCGGGAAGGTAAACGGCGTTTCTGTGTGCTGCGCTGGCTCGCCAGATGCAGCTTGTCACGCTGGCCACATGACCCGGAAGTGTCTCCAGACAGTGCTGGCCCCCGGCCTCTTAAGCTAGATGGGCGCGCAACCCTAGAGTTGGACATGACTGACCCGTACGGGCAGGGGTACCTTTACCTTTACCTTACCAGGTATCATTCAATTGGTAACCTATGGGTTAATTCTCTTGACAGTCAGCCAACCAACCAACCAACCAGAGGGTGATGATGGAGGTTTTGCTTAGCAATGAGTCAAGATTGCCATGATCCTTGCTGAGGTAACTTGTTGATTGGCTGTGTGGTTCTGAGGGAGTTTTGCCCAGTATATGTAGTTGTATGTCTTCCTGCTATGTACTAGTCCTGAACTACTAATATAACTGCCCTCTGTTTATTTCTCCTCAAGTAATAGACTTTTCTTTTTCAGTTTGCTCAGTGAAGTATTATCAGTTTCTTTTAGTCTCTGGACTCTGACTGCATTATTCAAGTGACTCCACTTACACTTATGTCTCACCCTAAACATGCACTGAACCAGAGTGCCCTCCACATATTGTTGGACTAATTCTCCCATCAACCTTGACCATGCTGGAAAGGGGTGATAGGAGTTGAAGTCCAACAATATCTGCTGGGTTCCCCATTGACAAGCCACACACTAGGGTGCAGTAATCATTCATAGCTCCCCAGCAAGAGCTGTTGTGTTTCCCTATTTGAATGTCTCCCATTCAGAAGTTATAGTATTTGTCAGGTCTAGATCAGGTATCTGAAGTTTTTTGTTCTTATAGTGTAGAAGCAGGACCTCCTCCTCCTCCTCCTCGGAGTTCACAATGTAATGTGGGCAATAAATCCTATCCACATATCCATCAGTGTGAAGGACCAAATCACACAATTCCCCTCCCTCTTTCTCCTGCAGCGTTAGAATAGGACTATAATGTATATGAAATGCGAATCAGTCCTCATTCATGCCCTTGATCATTTTTATAAGGCTGAAGGGAGTTCAGTGGTTGTTATCCCAGGAGAACTGATCTTATGAACAGGCTCAGAAATGGGACACAATCCAGCACAAAATGCTTGGTTTTAGCTCCTGCTCCCAAAACTCTGTATATCAAAAGTAACCAATCTTTATTCAGAGAAATAAAACTCAAACCACATGCCTTTCTAATCATCAGTGTCTTGTATTTCATCAGAAGTGTCTTGCAGGAAGGAAATAACACCAGTATAAAACAAATAAACCTCAATATTTACCTCCTCTGTTCTTGACTTGATATGTAGCTTGCACGTCTAGTGATACTTTGAGTTTCCTATTGACGTTAGAAACATTTCAAGTGAAAGAGAAACCAGTGGTTTGTCAGCATACTAATCTGATGTGAAACTAATATGAAAGGAATGCTGACAGTCTACAAAATATTTCTCTTTCCTGAATACATGACACTGTCTCCTCTAGCTCCAAATTAAAAACTGACTCAAACCAATTTTCAGCAGGACTGGTGTGTAACTTTTGAAAACCATGGTACAGCTGCATTGCAATAAAGATTCTCAATTTTGGAAAATGCATACCGCTAGGTTTAAAACATAGAGGTTAGTTCATCTCAATGTCCACTCAAAACCCTACAATGTGAAATAGCCATCAAGGCATTTCTTTGCTTTATTTCACTTTGAAGGAAAAAAAATTAAATGCATTAACATTTCTAGCATTATCAAAGTTTTAATTGTATTGGTCACTGTCAGTCAGCAACAAATGCATTTCAATTATTTAATAGAGTATTTTAATTATTTAATAAATTTCTATGCCATCCATCGTAAAGAACCTCAGGGCGGCTTACACAAACAATACTTGTTATTAAAACTACAAAACACTATTGAACACAATACAACTAATTAAGATCAGTACCAAAATCCATACCAAACCTACAGCAGAAAGCAGTTGCTCATTATAAATGGACTACACTGATGACCTTGCCAGTTGCCTTCAGCTAGCATCAATCCCATACAATGTAGAGGGGCTAAACATATTGCTGATGAGAGGGAGTTCCACAGCTGGGTGCCACCACTGAAAAGGCCCTATCTCGAGTCCCCACTCATTGTATCACAGTTACTGGCAGGACCTCCAGAAGGGGCACACCTGCAAATCTTATATGGCAGGGATAATAAACCCTTTTCAGCCTGTGGACTGTATTCCCTTCTTATCATTCTTCCAGGGACCACATGCCACGGGTGGATGGGTCCATATCCAAAAGTAGAACAATGAATGAATATTACCCTCGTACATTAGATTAGTATCTACATACAGACCTCTCTCCACCCTTCAGCCATGCATGTGAGAAGCATTATCAGCATCCAAGTACACATTCCAGCCAGGCATAAACACCAAAGCAGGGTGCAAATGAGGGGTAGTGACTGGTGTAGCTGAGGAGAGTCATGAGCCAGATACAGAGGCCCACATATGGAACCCAGTTCTGAGGCTCCCCATTCATGTTATACAGTGGTACCTCGGGTTAAGTACTTAATTCGTTCCGGAGGTCTGTTCTTAACCTGAAACTGTTCTTAACCTGAAGCACCACTTTAGCTAATGGGGCCTCCTGCTGCTGCTGCAGCAGCCTTCATCCTGAAGCAAAGTTCTTAACCTGAGGTACTATTTCTGGGTTAGCGGAGTCTGTAACCTGAAGTGTCTGTAACCCGAGGTACCACTGTACACCCACAAACATACCCCACACAGCCCAATTCAGGCATGGTTCATACATATCACACTCCCACACCCCACGTATTTGCCTTGATAGGATTTTCAGAATTACATTTTTCTCTACCCGCATCATTCCTATTCTTCAGCCTGAGTCCGTTTCTTACACGTGAACGATGAATTCCTAGAGCTTAACCTTCTTGCCTGATGCACGCTTCGGTTAAAAGAATCTCATTTCCGCGTGTTTCCACTAATCAAGGCACATTTAACTCTGCAGCAAATTTAAGATTTTTATTTGTTGCAGAAGCGCTTCGGAATACCGATGTCAAAATGGGTGCCTTCCTCAGATGATTGACTCAGACCCTAAGCAGAAGTGATGTTAACTGCGGGTTTTTGGCACCTAATGAGCAGGTTTTTGAAAATGCAAATTGCACCCACCTACTTGCCTGATGCTATTTGTGTTTAAAGAAGCTGCACCTTAGATGTGAAGGAAGGCACATCCATCTCATGATACAATCCAAACTGCAGCCCCTTTTGCTTGGGAGGCAAAGCTGCGCTCATATTTTTTGCTTATGCAGTTGCTGTTTGCAGAGCACACATATGGAATACAATGCTGGATAAAGGCAATTGTGTGTTGCAGGCCACTGGGGGGCCCAATAATCATGTCTACTGTATTGTCTCCCCCTGCCCCACCATGCAATATAGGAAGTGCGTGCTGCTTGAAAGGCCACTTTCCTCCCCCCCCCCCCCCGGTACATCCATGTGCACTTCCACACCTGCCCAGATATGTAATGCACATTAACAGATTTATCTCTCCCTTAACTTGCATAGGGGAAAAGAAGAGGCTCCATCCCCAGAAACAGCTGGGGAGGAAATCTCACCACTGGTGTATATGTGCTAGTGGAGAGATATTCTCCACCAAAACCACTCATTTCTGAAGATCCAGTCCCTTCTTTTCCCCATGCAGGCTAAGGGAGGAATCGCTCCCTCAATTAACTTGTATTGGGGTAAATAGGAGGCACCCCCGCTTCCCCCAGAAAGGGTTGCAGGCTGCATGCAGCTACCACCACAGTCACATTCCCCAATCCCTGTGAAAGCTGAAGATCTGGATGAACAGGGCTTTTAAACTTAAGCACAGCTGTGCAGTTGTGCATTAAACATTTCCAAAGAAACTATGACTGTCCAGTCAGAAATGTGGATAATACTAGGTTTCCAGTCTATTGGCAATGCAGGCATAGTTCCTGGAAGCAGGAGGGAGCAGAGCTCTCTGAGGGCTGAGCATTCCCAGATATGATCGGGGACAGGGACTGCTGTTGTAGTCGAGGGTGGCTGATGTTCTTCCATGTTTGTTTTGCTTAGCTACTAGTTATTATATGATCACTGGGAGAAGTGCAGAGAGAAGAAACACCACTTGTAGCAGGAAAACCAGGTGCCTTCATCTGCCCCACCTACAACAAAACATGCCTCTTCTGCAGTGTTAGAAACTGAGATATGAAAGCTAGGAGCTCAATGGCACCTTAAAACTAGGTTATGGGTGCAACAAAGCAATGCCTAGGCAGACTTTTTTTATAAGAAGAATACAAAGCTGATAATGAACGAGCTGCAGCTAAAATATGTTCATTTTTCACATGGTCTAGTCCTTCCCTTGCCCACCCCCCTAATATTCTTAAGAGGGTCTCTTCTCAGAGAGTATATGGAAGTGGGGAGGCAAAAAAAGGTCCTCCTTTCCTTCCACTCTGCAGTTTTTATCTGAAATCTTAAGTGCAGTACTGTGCTCAGAGCTCAGAAACTGCTCGCGTGAATGAAATTCCCTATTGCAAAATGCGCCTAGAACATCGGGAGTCTCGGCCACTGCTCTCCTGTATTGGTCTCTAAAGCCACACTTCCGCTGTCTCCCGAAACAGACGGATGGCAACAAGATAATATATTTTTCTCTCTTTGTACATATGAGTGCAATCAGCTCATTTCAAAAATATTGAATGTGATAGTTTATAGCTTTATACTTTGCCCACTAAATAAGCTGATGTCATAATGAACATGAAATGTGGGCAACATTCATCATGCCCTCCTGACTGCCTTGGGCATTCTCACCCACCTAAAAATTCTCCTGGTGTCCATCAATATAGACAGAGGCTAGATCTGAATAGCTAAAGCCTCAGCTGCCAAGGGGACAAACTTGCATTGCATGGGGGGGGGGGGAGAGCTATGACAAACAGACAACAAATCTTCCTTATCAGAGCCATCTCCACTCTATGCATATAGCTGGCAGCAAAATATATATTATTAAAATACTCACATTGCCCCCATCTAAGTAAAAGGCTTTGTTATTGTTCCTGACAGGGTTTTCTTCTCCCACACTGAGCTGTCTTAGCACTTCAGAATTAATTAAAAGCGGGGAGAGGTTTTCATTTTAAGCAGCACCCAAGCTTGCTCTTAAAATAAACTTTTCAGATCTGCTAAGACCACCACAGTGGAGCCACTCTCAATAGTGGTTCCATGTTCCAGCCCACAATTCAGCCCCACAGGTAAAGAGGACGAATTATCTCCAACAGATAACACACAAGCCATCCATTTCAAGTGCATGACTTCCTCTCAAAGAAGCCTGGGGACTGTGGTTTACCCTTCACAGAGCTACAACTCCCAGCACCCTTAAACTACAGTTCCCAGGATTCTTTGGGGGATAGACACATGGTTTAAACGGACGCTGCACACACAGCCAATATGTGAGGAGCTAACGTCTTAAAAACGCTGAGGAAAGTTCGGAAAAGAGCGAGACAGGGAGACCATAACAACACAGAGAAAGCCAATGCATTTGTTTTGTTTATGGCATGGAGGCAGTTCTACACAGAGCAATTTAAAAATGCCTCAAGTGCATGCAAGTTATTCACTCTCACCTTGTTTTGCTGCCTTTTAACATACATCATTTAAAAATATTGTGCTTTTGGCAGCCCACCCTGTGTTGGATGTCTTGTATAACTGCCACAGATGTGCTGTCTGACAATTCTATCAACATCTGCATTAGCTTCTTATTTTAAACCAGAAGGTTCAGACTTTTAAAGGCAACCGTCAGCCATAACCTGTTTCAGAGAAATTATCAGCCTCCTGTGTTTCCCATTAACACACTGCAAGCAGCTCCTAGCAACTGTAGCAAATGGAAAGAACCCACAGCTCCCCTTTTGTTCTTTCTGCAAGGAGATTACTGTACTTAGCTCTTTTCATATTACAAGTACATGTTGCCTTGCTTCCATTATTCCGATTCACTAAACATTACTTAAAAGGGGGTAAATGTACATTTTCAAAAGATTAGGAAGTGAGCAGACTTTATCTCCCTGTCTCTGTTCCCCACCCCCACCCCGCCAAGCAATTGACAGGCAGACCCACAACATAAAATCAGCAATCTGCACTCATCAGAAAACTCCAGTTTTAGTAATGGCCTTCAACGCAGTATGCGACAAAATGTGCTTTAAAGGATTCTCTAGCCTTCAGCTGGTCATAAACAAGTCGACTTGGTTTGCGTCGCCACAGCAGCACTACCACCACTGCCAAATAAATTATGAAACAAGGCCCTGGTTTGGGTTCAAGGTGGGTCCTTTCAAAGGGGACCCTACCTCCATTTGGTTTGTCCTCTCCCAGCAGTGCAGTTTCCATTGCACAAGGTGGAGAGGCTAATCTGCAGGCAGGAGAGAGGCTGACCTTCTGGCACAGAGAGCAAACTGTACGCAAGGAAGCTCCCTGCATGATCAACAACCCTAACCTTCCAAGCTTCTAAGTCAGGTGGGTGTCATAGTCTCGTTGCTGAGCAACAATGTGCAGAGTTCAGTTGAATGGGAGGCCAGCCAGCCAGAAGAGTCTCTGAGGTGTACTTGCCTGGAGTCAGAGTCAGCCTCTGAAGTTAGGTCCAGTCCTAGGGTCGGACAAAAAGCAATCCACATGGTCAGACAGTCCCGGGGTCAGGGAATCCGATGATCAAGGGGTCAAGGCGAGCAGCAAGGTAGGACCAGGAACTACAAGCGTTGTTACCAGCATCTGACTGCTGGTGGAAGCTCTGCTTAAGAAGGCTGAAGCCAGCTGGTTCTCATCAGTGCCTCCTCCTCTGTGTCCTTGAAAGCTGATCAGCTGCAGGTGGAGTCACTCCGCCTTCTCCACCTTCAAGCAGCTGTTCAGTAGGCAAAGCTGACTCCTGGCCCATGATAGTGGGGAACCTACACAAGTAGCAAAGGCTCCCTGCTGCCCCCCCCTCTTATTGAGAGTGCTCATTCCTTGCTAAAACAGCACTGTGAGGAGGTTAAGGGGCTGTAAGATTTTCCACTCACCTGGGGATTCCACCCCCCTCTGAAAGGAAGAATGCTGGCCTTTGAAGAGAATGGAAAATGGGTGTCCCTTGGCTGCCAAGACAGTTGCCACTGGTATCAGTTGTTGTAGTAGTAGCAGCAAAACAAAAGAAAAACCACCACTGCTAATGGCGAGCCTCATATCCAAGAAACTGATGGAACATTGTGCTAGGGGAGGAGAAATAATTCCCATTTGTCCACTAATAGGGTGGAGTTCTGAGAGGCCATGTGCACACATCTCCGGACTTCTGTAGCATGGGAGTTGCTTTTGAATCAACTTGCAACATAAACTCAGAAATAATAATAATAATAATAATAATAATAATAATAATTTTATTTATATGCTACCCATATGACTGGGTTGCCCCAGCCACTCTGAGCAGCTCCCAACAAAATTTTAAAACACAGTAAAACATCAATCATTAATAGGCAGAGGCAGGGGGTGGGGTAGGAATGACCCTGGCTGAGGTCTCCCAATCAGGAAGAGTACTAAATACAGTGGCACCTTGGGTTAAGAACTTAATTCATTCTGGAGGTCCGTTCTTAATCTGAAACTGTTCTTAACCTGAAGTACCACTTTAGCTAATGGGGAGTCCTGCAGCTGCCACACCGCCACCGTGCAATTTCTGTTCTCATCCTGAAGCAAAGTTCTTAACCCGAGGTACTATTTCTGGGTTAGCGGAGTCTGTAGCCTGAAGCATCTGTAACCTGAAGCATCTGTAACTCAAGGCCCCACTTTAGCTTCCTCTGGTTGCCATGCTGTTCCCATGGACTCAGAATCCGGCCACCTAAATGAGGTGTAGAGTCGATGGGAGCACAGCTCCGCCTTCTCCATCATGGAGACTGAAGGACTATGGTTCTGTGGTATAGCACATGCTCTGTGTGCAACAGGTCCCAGGTTTAAATCTGGTATCTCCAGTTAAGGCTGGGAAAGATCTCTCCCTAAAACCTTGGGGAGCCCTTAGGAGTGTATGTAGATGCAACTGAACAAATGGATCAATGGTCAAACTCCATATAAGGCACTTCCCTAGAATCCCAGCTGGAAGATTTAATTAGGCTCCTGCTTAAATGTCGCAAGCTTTAGACCATGCCATTAATAAACTTTGCCCTTTATGTCTACGTTAACTTGTATTACCTGAGAACGCATAATGATGCTCACAAAGAAACGTTCATTGAAAAGTGGATAATGTTTGCAATGTACTGGAAACAGCACATTCCGGGATAATGCTCACCTATAATCTTTCTCCAATTATTATAAAAATAACCTTATTTTTATTTTTAAAAAGCTGCACATTGACGTAATTAAAGTAACTTGCTCCTCCAGAAACGACCAACTTTCAGATGATAAAAAACTTACTTATCATTCTTCTGGCACCTAGGAAAAAATAATATTCACGCCTTGCCATGGAATAAAGTAAATAATACAATAGAAAGTAGTAGTATGAATTTCAGGAAACTATTTTATATTTCTTCATTATGGATTCATCCCTACAAAGATACACCTAAATGGATCCCAACTCAAAAATACTGTGTGTTAGTGAGTCTTGTTTAAAATACTTCTCTTCAGTGAACCAGACTAGCGTATCTTAAGTGCAGAACCAGCGAACAGGGAAATTCAATTTGTGGGTGTGCTCCAAGGGTGGCTTCCCCAGTGGAAAATGTTTTAATTGCAGCTCCAAAGTGATAGAGTTCATTCTTAATAACTTGCATTAACTGCATCAGGGCTAGGCAATGGAGAGGAAAATGTAGCAGCCTGCTCCGCCCCTTAATGACTGCGAAGAATCAAAGGTATGCTGAAATGTGGCAGCTTCCTTTCACCGCAGTACATCTACTTAGCAAAGCTCCTTCTATATATCTGCCCAATGGAGGGGAAATGGGTCTGTGCCTCTCCAGTGTCCTCTCTCTTCCTCCCGTGCCCCCAATGACCACAGACTGAGAGGAATGGTGGTGGGGGAACTACATTTTGTGATTCGAGGACCCATCCCCCCACTTGGGAATAATAAAGACACGTGGACACAGTATATTAGGTTAATGGGCTAGAAAAGGCCACAACTTTATTGATTACAGCATGTGAGAGGTATTGGGCTTAGGCATTGGACAACAGAAAATCTTGACTCCACCCACTCAGAGAGGGGTGAGTCTAACGAGGGTTAACCACCAGTAGGGGGAGCCTATTGATGCAAATACAACTATAAGCTCTCCCCTGATGTCACCGGGGGTCGTGCCATGGCCCCCAGCCACGCAGGGCATCGGACAGGATCCACGACCGCCGGATTCCTTTAACAGAATACCCATAAGTGAAGGGGTAGGCGATGGCCACACCATGCCACACCAACAACACATTCCAATGCCTAACCGCCAATATCGGGAAAGTTGTGACGATTGCTACGAGGTAGGCGAAAAACCAAGAGGCCAGTGCCAATTTGCCAATTGGGTAAAAACTCCTACCAGGCCCCCTGGGCAACCAAGGTGACCAACCATGGGTCCATAGCAAGGTCAAGTGCGAAGCGATGAACTAAAGGGAGTGGTGGGTGGGTGACTCGAAGAAATCTGGCAGCGCAATGAGGGGGAGAGCTGCCGCGGCTGCATTTGAGCAGCTAAACCCCACCCCCGAGCTTCCCACTAATTGGAAGCCTATCCAGGGAGCAACGAGCATCAGTGATGATGGGCAAACAGGGGCCGGAATCAGTTCCCAATCACAATCCCTTCCCTCCGGGAGGAGAAGAAGCTTTTCTAAATGAGCAGACATCTAAGGGTAGGGACAAGAAGCACACAGATGTTTGGGACATAGCTAAGAGGTGCAGTCCCATACACACAATCATCCTAACACCCCCAGGGAGACTTACTCTATTGCGTTCAAAGCATGCAGTGCCAAGGAGTGCTGCATCCTAGAAGTTTGAAAGGAGAGAAATCTCTTTTGGAGGAACAGAAGAAATGCTGCAGCCGTCAGACCACCTCAATCCCAATTAACTTTTAAAAGATGGAAGGATGGGAAGTCGCCAAGATAAATAAATAGATTTTGATGTAAACTGTATGTTACATCATCTTAAAGTAAATCAATGTAAAAGAATATTTCCAGAAAACAACAGCGTAAAAATACATTGGGTGTTTCCGTATGATATTTTAAGGGTTTCCCCTAAATATTCTGCACGTAAATGGGATGGACTTGCCAACACCCTTGCAGAACGGGGGTGAACCAGACTTTAATAAGGTCTATCCATCCCTAGATACCAATTAGTTTATGGGCCAGATGGGATCGTCATTACCATATGGTTGAATAAATGAGGTAGCTTAGGTAATAAGTTGTTTCACTATGTGTGAGGAAGGTTGATTATGTTCAATAAATAGCCAAAAATAAATAGTTACCTGTTGGGGGCTATAATTTTCACACATTCTGCCCAATTTGGGCCCAAGACAGCTGAAATTGAGTGCAAAACATCCATAATGTAGTGACATAATTTTTAGAAGCAGCACTGAAAAAATGTTGGACAGTGCAAAACCTGTAAATAATACAAGGGTTGGGTGGGGGGAATAAATATTATTATTTAGATTTCACTTACAGACAAAATGCTACACAGGTGCTGAAGTGTGGTCTGTCTTCTGCATAACATACACCAATATGCATTTAGCCTGCTAACATTGATCAGTGGCTGGTCATCTCTCTATTGGAGTAACATTCTTGATGTAAAACAATACTCCTCTCTCCCTTCACCTCTCAACACAGTTCATTCCAATTACACAGGACTTTAATTTGGGTGGTCGGTACCATTTTGAAGGATTGAATTAGGACCTGGTTTTTTATTGTCTAATAAAATTATTTATTATTTTTTTTATTCAAAGTTATAACAAAACATATTTTCCAAAAACATATCCTTATCCCCCCCCCCATTTTTCCTCACCCCCCCAAAAAACCCATCCCCCCACCCCACCCCCCCGACTTCCCTCAGTTCCAGTCTTTGGTTTCTCCAATAATGCTATTTTCTGCATGTTACAGAGTTGTATAGATCCTCCAACTGTTTAGCTAATTATTATCAGTAAAAAATTGTGGATGTTTATTCAAAACCTGCCAAGGAGTCCAGTTTACTTTGTTGCGTCTTCAAATACTTTGTGAAAAGTTCCCATTCATCCTTATAAAGTCACAGTTATCCTTGTCCCGTAGCTTATGTGTCAATTTTGCCAGTTCTGCATAATCCATCAATTTTTCATGCCATAATTCTTTAGTTGGGATTTCTTCAGTCTTCCATCCTTGTGCTACCAGAACTCTCGCGGCCTTTGTCGCATACATGAAGATGTTTTTCAACTTTTTTGGCAGGTCTTTCCCTACAATCCCCAACAAAAATGCCTCGGGTTTTTTAACAAATGTTAAATGGAACATTTTCTTCAGTTCATTGTATATCATTTCCCAAAGTTTTTTTAATTACTTTACAATCCCACCACATATGATAAAATGTTCCCTCCATTTCCTTACACTTCCAACATATGTTTGAACTAGTTTTGTACATTTTCCCTAGCTGCACTGGTGTTGTATACCATCTGTACATCATCTTCATGTAGTTCTCCTTCAATAGTGAACAATCTGTAAATTTTAAGTCAGTTTTCCATAATTTAACCTAATCCTCCATCATAATGTTGTGACCTACATCTTGTGCCCATTTAATCATAACTGATTTTACCTCTTCATCTTTCGTCTCCTATTCTAATAGTATGCTATATGCGGCGTATAAAAATAAAATTATTAATCATAATAGTTCTCAGTAATGAGTAGCTTACATGGGGCAGGGAGGGAAAGGAACCTTAGGTGCACAGAACAGCAGCTCAGCATACATACTGTAATGGTAAAGGTAAAAGGTAAAGGGTCCCTGGACGGTTATGTCCAGTCAGACTTGACTATGGGGTGGGGCGCTCATCTCGCTTCAGGCTGAGGGAGTCGGTGTTTGTCCGTAGACAGCTTTCCGGGTCATGTGGCCAGCATGACTAAACCACTTCTGGCACAACAAGACACTGTGATGAGTGCCAGATCACACGGAAACCCCGTTTACCTTCCCGCTACAGCGGTACCTGTTTATCTACTTGCACTGGTGTGCTTTTGAACTGCTAGGTTGGCAGAAGCTGGGACAGAGGAACGGGAGTGCACCCCATTGCGTGGATTCGAACCGGCGATCTTCCGATCGGCAAGCTCAAGAGCAGGGGTGGACAACCTAAGATGCGGCCCAATCACCTTCTCAATCCGACCCGCGGATGGTCGGGGAATCAGTGTGTTTTTACATGAGTAGAATGTGTCCTTTTATTTAAAATGCATCTCTGGGTTATTTGTGGGGCATAGGAATTTGTTCATTCGCTCCAAAAAAATATAGTCCAGCCCACCACATGGTCTGAGGGTCGGTGGACCGGCCCATGGCTGAAAAGGGTTGCTGACCCCTGCCCAAGAGGCTCAGTGGTTTGGACCACAGCACAGTGCCACCCACTCCCTGGTCACACTGTAATACTCAGCTATGAGCAACAAAACAGCAAAATATCTTGACAAACACAACGTATTCTACAGCCAGAGAACTGAAAATAGAAGATAACTCAATTCCATGAGAAATTGAGCACGTTGTTACTATACATTCATTCACAAATCCACAAAAACAGCAGAGCTGGAGTATGTTTTGTCCAGCATTTTAATGAAGCATAAAACCATTGTCACCATTCTCTATTTAAAAAGGGCAGGCTCAAAGTCATATTCAGCAGCTTGCTTGTCACAATGGCTTACTGTCATGCACATCAAATGACTCTTCTTACAGGTACATATAGAGGACACTCTCCTAGAGGTACAGGCATGCGATTTGTAGTAGTCCACACTCACTTCTATCTGCTTATTCTCTTCTTCGTATTTTGCCTATTAGTTGCATGGGGCTGCCATGCTTGACAGTGTCTGGTGCCCAAATGATGCACTGGGCCAGATGTCATGCCTTGTGATTTTGTAGAGGACACACCCCTGGAAGTGTGGATGCATCATTTGTTGAGGACCAACAAACTGAAGTTCAGTTGACCCAAGATAGAGGTTCCACTGGTGGGCAGTATAATGAAACAGAGAGGTGGCACTCAAAGTGCGCTGGAGAGGTTTAGAAAGGTCAGGTTCATGGATTGGGGTTATTCTTAGATCAGCGGTGGAGAACCTGTGGTCCTCTAGGTGACCCCAACTTGGGTCTCCAGCTGTTCTTGGACTACAATTACCATCATCCTTGACCACTGGTTAGTTAGGGATGATGAGAATTGTAGTCCAACAACAGCTGGAGCCCCAAATTTGGGAAACCCTGCTGTTGGTAATCTTTGATCCCAATTCCCATTGTTTTCAGGAAGCATAACCCATAGGAGGTGCCACTTAGGAACAAGCTGAAAGACAGCAGGATGGGGAAGACTACTTGATCGCATCAGAGTTGCTCAGACAATGGCTGTATGCATATAAACAAGCCCTTGCAGTCCCTTCCAGCTCTACAATACTATGATTCTAAGCAGGTGAAAACTCTGTTTCCCCCCCCCTGGGTCTTTGATGACATGACTGTATTAGACAGACAGATAGCAAATAAGTAAACTAAAATTGAATCTGATTGTGTCATTACAGGTACATTAAAAACATTACAGACATGTAGTACAAAAGTGATGTTGTCCCCATAACATAAATCTTTGCAATTATATTGACTAAGGCAGTAATGGAGCACAAAATGTGAGGGCCAGCGATGCACGATTCAGGGCCAGCTTCCGCTCTGAAGTATCCTTAGTAAAGCTCTTCTCAGCGATGCCGGTAGGCTCCTAGCCAAGAGGTTTTCCTCACAGCAGCAGTAGCAGCAAATGAACACTTTAATTTCCCACAGTGCCTGCATGACACTATGCAAAGCACTGTGGGAAGATAAAGCACCTCCTTGATGCTGCCACTCACAGATAAGCCTGTGGCTATCAGTCCAGGACTGGCACCAACATGGATGGACCATGCGAGGGTTCCAAGGGTGCTGGGCGTTGATGCCAAGCCTGCTGCGGCCTGGCAGGAATGGCTTCTTGGGTTTCTTCCCTGGCAAAATGCAGACTTTTTATGGAAAGAAGAATGAATAAGAAGTGCAATGGAGACTAAAGTTCCCAACTCTTGCATCGCTTCCTCACAACAGTTATTTTATAGCCTTCTTTGGGAATGGGCCACTTTCCCTTCTCCTTTAGTTCCTCTATATTTCTTACTTTTATGCAAATTTTACCCTAGATACAAAGAGAGAGATGAAAGTCCTGCATCAAGGGGAAAGGAGCTCTGTGATAATCAAGAGCAAATTATACCGAGGTGTCATTAAAATGCAGTTGTTGTTTTTTTTTAAAGGGATCCTCCTTAAGACAATAGTATGCTTTCCATGCTTACTATGAAAACATGCTATCAAGTAAACAGAGTGTTGTTCATTTTTTTACGGCGTGGCTAATTATTTACATCCTTTTTTTCTTCGTCTTATGTGGTGGAGATGGGCAGGTCTGCAATAAGTGGAAAGCCCCTATTAGCACTAATGAGAACTGAAGGGGAAATAGACTCCCCACCCCACAAAAAAATATATTTTAGAAGAAAAATATTTAATCATCAGTTTAATTATGCAGTGTCCTCCTTATTCTGAAAAGCCTCTTTTTCTTAAGAGCAAGGCATGGAATGGAGAACTGAATCACAAAGATCTAAGCCCTTCCCTTAGAGAACTGAAAATCCCTATTTAAAAATGGGGGGGGGGGGACTTGTGTTCATGTTAACATACATTAGGTTTCCAGTGTATATTTCTAACCAGAACTCATATATTTTCTCCGTCTCCACCCCATCATATCTTCCATTTCTATCAATATTTTGGCACATTTCTACATTGGTCTCCTGGTCAGACTGGATTGCAAGCTTAATTCCACTGGAATGAAGAGATTTAAGAACACAAGTAAGGACTAATGGGCTGTTTCAGATATAAGTCCTGTGATGACATAAGTGTGTGGGGGGGGGGGGAGGCAGAGAATGAAAATACCTTAAGGGAGCTGCATTGTGGCAGCAAGCTCTTCCCACCACCTAGGCACATTCATTCAAACATGCAGAAACCCTACTATGATATATAGCTTCTATGTGTGGGAAATCCCCATTCTAAAAAACGTGTGCTGGTTGTGGAAGGTGCCTTGCTGCTGGGATCCTGATCCCTCCTTATAAATCTCTATAATGTGAGTAACCCCAGTCGTCCCCAACTGCCTATCCCCATGCTCAAACATAATGCAGGAATCAGGCACTGACAACAATTTCAAAGAACAGGGTCGGTCCTACCATTAGATAGATGAGGCCTCTGGCCATTCCCTTCTGTTAGGGATCAGAGCTCTGTGTGTGCACGTCACACAACCTGTCATGCAACCTGCTAAACTGACCCGCTACCTTCAGGTGCAGAAGATGAGGAGGCTAAATTGTTGGTAGCGTCAAGTAAGATTCAACTGCTAGTCCAGCCTGCTTCTGTACAATGAATAGGAAAGGGAACCTTCACCTGGGGCAGCACCAGCCCTATCTAGGAAGATGGTTACACAATGATTCACCAGCTTTTGAGATCATCCATACATGCAGCAAGGGGACATTCAGACAGCCAAAGTAGCTTGTGTGAGCAGAGGATTGCAGGAGCTGATAATGTCTTAACTGGTTTTAATATTGTATTTCCAAATGGTTGTGACCTGCTCTGGCCCCTCACAGCAAAAGGTAGGTAAGAAATCTAATACAGTGGTACCTCGGGTTACAGACACTTCAGGTTACAGATGCTTCAGGTTACAGACTCCGCTAACCCAGAAATAGTACCTCAGGTTAAGAACTTTGCTTCAGGATGAGAACAGAAATTGCGTGCCGGCGGTGCGGTGGCAGTGGGAGGCCCCATTAGCTAAAGTGGTACCTCAGGTTAAGAACAATTTCAGGTTAAGAACAGACCTCCAGAACGAGTTAAGTTATTAACCCGAGGTCCCACTGTATATAACAGCAGCGGCAACAGCGATTCAAATCAGGTGCACCTACTATTCTGCAGGAATTCAGGGAAGTCTGCTGAGAAACTTTTCTAAGTGCATTTATATTGCTTTGCCATTCGCCAAAATTCCTCAGATGTTTTTCTTGATGAGAAACTCTCTCCCCACCCAGTTCACTTGAATTCCGCTGCAGGTAGCATTTCCATGCCAAAGCTGCTTCTTTGTGTCTTGAAGGCATTAGTACTGCATTTGTATGTGATGGGTCTGAACGAGCAAGGGGACAGGACATGGTCTCTCTTTCAACATTTATTCATTCCATTTCTAAAGTGCTTCTCAGCGAACTCCACAAACAATGTCAAATAAATAAAAGAATGACTCTTTGGGTTCACTCAGCGACACCAACACTGAGTAACATCTGGCCTGATGAAAAGTTCTCGAGAACTTTAAAGCTCACACAGTATTTGTGATGTATTAATTAGTCCTAAAGGCATTATCCAACTATGGTTTATTTTTTTTAAAATAAACCAAGATCCAATAAAATCAAAATACAAAACATATTTAAGACCATAACTGAAATCCAAAGTAAGAAGTGTTAAAATAAAGTAGATCAGAAACCAGCCCACACTTTCAGGATCTAATTAAGCTTTTGGGAAATCATCACTTTCTCCAGTTTTGAAAAAGTTTTGCTTTTTAAAAAAGAAGAAGCAAGGCATATGAGTCATCCCCCCAATTCCAAGGGCCTGTACCACTGATGAGCAATGAACTACTGTATTTTAAATTTGCACATTAAACACGCACATGTGTATCACTGCCTTTTGCCATTAAGGAATTCTAACCAGTTCACTCCCAAAAACATACCTCAAGAATCAACTTTTTAAAAGAAATCTGCTTCCCAATTAGCAACAGAACAAGTCATTACTGATAATATAAGCACTTCCATAAACTGCAGATGGCAGGCATAATCTTTGAACAGACATTCCCCTTCAGTTTCACACAAAAGCAAATGCATCTTTTGTGACATCTACATGCACCACCTAAAAAGAAAGGAGCGTGGTTTTGATCAAAACTATTGTTTTAGTCGTATGCAAACGTATGCAGCCTTAATCAAAAATTAAAATTACTTTGATTAGTTGACAAAGATTTCTTTAATTGGATGACATCCCTTATCTCTCTCTTTCTCCCAGCGATTACATTTCTTGGTATAGCCTTTCAGACCAAGCTGGCAGCAAAGATAAAAAAAAAAGAACCATCCAATTCTAAATCCCAACACCATTCCAAGCCTGATATTAATTAGAGAAAGAAAGGTTAACAGAACCGTGCACATTCATTCTCTGTGAATCCTGGCACTCAGGTATTCAATGGGGGGTGGGGGTGGACAGCAGGTAAAGGAAACAATTCTTCCCTGGCCCAAGGAAGAGGGCCAAAGGACTGCAGCAGCATCAATTTAGATTGAATAACAACAGCTAGGAAATTGAACATGTTGCCCAGAAAAGCTATGGGATCTCTTATCACTGGAGGTTTTAAGGAAGCTAGATAGAAATCTCAGCGGGATGCTTTCGGTACAGAATTTCCTCCTCTAAGCTTGGCCTGGATGATGCCTGCCAGCGTCTTATGTTTTAGCGATTCTACTGGGCTTCAATTTGCAATTCTGGCAGCAAAGGCAGTAAGCAGAAATTTCAAGCAGGGTTAGATGAAATGCCGTGAAATGGTACAGAAGACTTGTGGGTCTAGAAGCCCGACAAACCACATGAATAAATCTATCCAAGAAGCAAGGACAAGGGATTTAGCCGCGAAGATTTTGCTATTAGTCGTAAATCATCAAACAAACAAAAATAAATAACATTTGACAAAGAGCAAGATACAAAGGAAAGCTCCCTTCGTCAATACCATGGAGGGAGCAATATACCAGATTATAGCAGCGTCATCTCAGAGCCCATTATTCAGCTGCCCCTATTGCAGAGAACGAAGCCCACTTGTTATATAGTTCAATGTGTTGGGGTTCATTTCTCTATTGTTTGAAGTCAACAGCAGAACTTTCCACTTGCTCGAAGATGAGAAGTTATTGATTCCAAAGATGTACCACGCACACAAAAACTTTAATGGGGAAGTTACTGCTATATTCTGGGTCACACCATGGGAAAATGAGTTGTATTGTTCTTGGGGCAGAGTTGCAATTGGTCAATCATCTGTTTGGAGTATTGTAGCTATTTGCAAACAAAACTTGTATTTTCCTTTTTTATATGAAGTTTCTGTTTTAGGACTGAAATCCAGGATGGAGGCAAGGGTGGGGGTGTGCTCTTCTACTTCACCATCCTTTGTGGGCATTTTATTGTATTCTATTTTATTTTAGTCGGGCAGCAGCAATGAGAGGAAAATCAGAGGAAGTGTTAAGTTGTGGGTGAACATATCAGACGACACAGCGATTCTTCTAACACCTCTTGTTTATTCACCTGCTTATATAGAGCTCAACTACAAAGCAACAGTAACAACTTTCTGTAACTATCCAATCACTGAACGTCACTTTCAATTCCTTATTTGCATATGTTGACCTGAGTGAAAACTATCTACAGTATCCCCCTGCTGGCCCAGGGAGAGAACTTCAATACATAACAGGGAGAGAAAGGTTTAAACCAGCTCCTGAGCTGGTCTAAATATCTCCATTTTCCTGAAGTGTTATGCACCGAGGCAACACTGGGTGAAACCCATTTCCTGTTCCTCCATTCTTACACCCCCAAACTGTCCTTGATATCCCAAACATTTGGCCCTACCAATAATGGTAAGCCACTATCAGTTGAGGCAAGACACCAGAAGTTTCACAGTAGCAGATTGTGGTGGATCTGATATTGGAGCTCTCACTCCAACGTCAGAGTGGGAGACCTGGAATATTCTATCACGCCTATGATGCCAAGAGAACCAGGATTACGGGGCAAGTAAAAAAATGCAAGGAACGAAAAAAACAAAAGAAGCAGCAGCATTCTGTTTGAAATTCCTGTTTCAGAAACCTATCACTATGCTGACAGTCTTTTCTCTGGAAGCATTCAAGTTCCTGGCATTAATTCATTATCACAGAACAATATGTCTTCAATAAAACAACAGCCATATGTTTTTAATATTACCTACTGCAATTACTCCAGGATTTTGTTTCACCGTTAATCCTGGATATGATTAAATTGCTTCGCGTGGTATCACCAGCACAAATCTTAATAATTTTTATTTAGTGGGGATTGATACAATGTATCATTATAACTTGACAATACAATTGGAAAAAGCAATTAAATTTGTAAACACGTTACTGTGCTCCACAGGAAACATTTGACCAATAAATATATTTTTCAAGCAGGAATAAAAAAATTAAGTTGATAGTTCTTTGTTCAAAAAAGACCTACTAAGAGAGTTTCTCAATCTGACAATCAGCAGCTTAAGTTCCAATTTAGCCATTTTCATTATTTCATAGTTACCCATATAAAGGAATGCTATATCTTTTGTCCTTCTAGAACAGGGTTTCCGAAACTTGGGTCTCTCGCTCATTTTTGGACTACAGCACCCATCATCCCTAGCTAGCAGGACCAGTGGTCAGGGATGATGAGAATTATAGTCCAAAAACAGCTGAAGACCCAACTCTGTTCTAGAAGGTAACAAGTGATTACATGTGGTCGATTTTTACTGACAATAGCTATTCGTTCAACAGCATTTATTTAGTACCTATTTGCCCCTATAAACAGGATGGCGGCCTAACACCCTGATCCCAAGAGCACAATCAAAACCCTGGTGGTGGGAGGCAGTGTTGGGGTTTAATGGAGCAATGGAGCCACTGCAGCCCCACAACTTGCAATGGTCAGGATGGAAGGTAGCAAGGGCAGGAAAATGTTATACCTTTACTGCAACAACTTCAGAATGGAACAGCAGAGAGCCCTGAATCAGGCCTACTGCTATTTTATGGTGGCTGGTCCATCTTAGGATTCAGTCTTTGCCCAATCCAACTCCTCCCTGTCCCCACCAAACAAAAGTCACTTAACTCCAACTCCCATCAGCCAGCAGGGCCAATGGGTGAAGGACAATGGGAGTTGGGAGACCAAAACAAAAGGCTGCTATACTGCATATTCTTTCTTCTTCTTTTTTGCTGCTGATAACTGCGTTCTCTTTCTCCAGCTTTTGGGCAGAACCATGTAGAAACAAGAGAAACAACAACCCAAAATGCGCTCACACTGAGAAGTTTGCATTTTGATGATGTGGTAGGTGATTTGTTTAAATACCGTATTTTTCTGTCTGTAAGACTAGTTCCCCCCCCCTAAAAAATAATGTCAAAAATTTGGGGGCGTCTTATACACAGAGACCCCCCCCCAATTTTCTTAAATTGGAGTTCCCCAAAATAGGGGGTGTCTTATACATGGGAGTGTCTTATAGACAGGAAAATACGGTAAATAAATAACTAGTTAGCTCCCGACAATCAGAACCATGCAGCAATTCAAAGGCTTCTCCGAGCTTTCGGTGTCTCTCCTCCAAGACCTCTCTGGTTTTAGCATTTGTAATTATTAATAGCTTCAGAGAACCTGGAACGAGGTATGTGGGTAGGTGGGAGAAGACTCTACATTTGCCGATATTAATCCAGCCCTGGTTGCACTGAAGAGTGGAACTACAGCCCTGAATCCTTCAGGCAAGAAGAGGGGTGCCAGTGAGCTGGCTTCTAGTATTCAGTGAATAGAGCTCAGTCAAATGCCGTTTTGACCTGCTTATTGATATCACAGCCACAGCCACGGGGCTCCCTTATGCTCAAACAAAAGCCTCAAGTGATGCCACTGAAAGAAAGAAAACAGGGAGGGAAGCTACTTTTGAAAAGATACAGGAGCTTCTTCTCCCCACCCCCACTCCCCACTACTAAGGCTGACTTTTGGCTTTCAAGAGTCTGCACAAACGAGGCCTCCATCCTGGAAAAGACAGGGCAGGTTCACAGACATGCTCACAGTTGTGAAGACTATTCCTACACTATGAATGGTCCATGTCACCTTTAAGAAAAAGAGGTAGGAATAGGCTGATATATAGAGGGGGCAAGAAATGGAGGCAGTAAGAGATTTTACTTTCTTGGGCTCCATGATCACTGCAGATGGTGACAGCAATCATGAAATTAAAAGACGCCTGCTTCTTGGGAGAAAAGCAATGACAAACCTAGACAGCATCTTAAAAAGCAGAGACATCACCTTGCCAACAAAGGTCTGTATAGTTAAAGCTATGGTTTTCCCAGTTGTGATGTATGGAAGTAAGAGCTGGACCATCAAGAAGGCTGATCGCTGAAGAATTGATGCTTTTGAATTATGGTGCTGGAGGAGACTCTTGAGAGTCCCATGGACTGCAATAAGATCAAACCTATCTATTCTGAAGGAAATCAGCCCTGAGTGCTCACTGGAAGGACAGATCCTGAAGCTGAGGCTCCAATAGTTTGGCCACCTCATGAGAAGAGAAGACCCTGATGTTGGGAAAGATGGAGGGCACAAGGAGAATGGGACGACAGAGGATGAGATGGCTGGACAGTGTTCCCGAAGCTACTAACATGAGTTTGACAAAACTGGAGGAGGCAGTGGAAGACAGGAGTGCTTGGTGTGCTCTGGCCTATGGGGTCACAAAGAGTCGGACACGACTAAATGACTAAACAACAACAACAAGTTCTTAACCTAGCTCAATGTTGTCATCTGAACTAGCCAGATGCTTAAGCGATAATCACAGTCAGTCCATCATTTGAAAAATAAGACTTTAGAGCTGTCTTTGCCCCAATATGGCAACTAGACATTGCTTTTTGGCAACTGTAACCTTGGTTTAAGGAGCCATTTGGCACCCAGCTTATATACCTGAGTTTCTAACACTGATTGGGGGCAATTCCAGGTGTCAAATTTCTGGTGCGCCACATTAGAGAAAGAGTGCTTTCCGCCAGCACAAAGTCCATACTAGATATTGCCCAATGCATCTACACTTTTTAAAAAATCTTGTTTAACGATCCTTCCATGCACCTTTTTTTTTTTTTTTTTTTTGCATGAGCAGACTTTTAACAGAATGTGGCTAATTATGTCAAGTGATAGGCAGTGATTTTATAATACAGAGACCAGCCTGCTGGGGGGCAAACGGAAGTCATCTAATTTGTTTAACTAAAGACAGAATGTTCTATGAACAGCATCACCCCCAAAGAGTTGAAAGTGCAGCCCCTTCTTCCTGCAATTCCTAATCTTTGACATTCTTCCCTGTTTAGAATTTTTATCATCCATTATTTCAATAAAGTTTCTATGGTTACAAACCTATTAGAGTTTGAGCAGTAGATACTAGATAATCATATGAAAAATTCAAATTTTCTCCTTTCCTGGACTATGCTAGAGGCAGAAGATACCCATGTATGATGCCCCCGCCCCAAATAGCCTGACAGGACATCTGAAGCAGCTCCATAATTCTTAGACCTAAGGTGTATTGTTTACAATGGTCTAATGGATAGAGGACAGTTGGGAGTCACATCTCCCATTGGCAGGATTTTCCCAGCATGCCTTGTGTAAGGATGAATGAATCTGTCAATTTCAATTATATCATCTCAATTTCTTGGCATTTTAATGCTAATTTCTCTTAAAATAGACATTTTTGTACAAAGGTCTGATGAATATGCATGTTTTTTGCAAGCAATTTTCCCTAATATAATCCTTCCTTGTATGTTATTTTCATGAATGCAATGCATTTTTTGCACACCCTCTCCCCTAATAAGTTCATTTTTGTTCACAGTGGCTGGAGGCCCACGTCACAAAATTCAGAGAATAGCAGATTTCAAGGGATAACCATGTTTCAGTCAGCATACTGGTTTGAAAAGTGTAAATTGGGTAGTTTCTTATTAAAATGCAGACAAAATCAATTTTTCTTCCCTTTTCAAAATTTGTGGGTCAGCCATGATCTCTTTACCTCACCCTCTCAGCCTTACAGAACCAGATTTTTTTTGGGCGGGGGGGGGGATGGAATCACCTCCATTGTTTGCTGCCCTCAGCAACTTAGGTGCCATCAACACTATACATTCAAAACCATTATCATATCACTTTAAACAGTTGTGATTCCTCCCCAAAGAATCATGGGGACTGCGTAGTTTGTTAAAGATACTGAGAGTTGTTACAGACCCTTATTCCCCTACAATTCCCTCTTCCCTGGGAAAAGAGGCTGATTGTTAAACCACTTTGAGAATTGTAGCTCTAAGGAAAATATGGGTCTCTTAACAACCCTCAGCACCCTTAACAAACTACACTCCCAGGATTTCTTGGGAGAAGCCAAGCAGTATCACAGTGCTTTAAATGTATAGCACAGATGGGACCTTGGTGGAAGGATAGGAAAGAAATGTAAACAACGGCAACAGCCATAAAAATCTGTGCTGTACTGCAGGCTGCCTCTGTTGTGTTAGTTCTGTGGAAAGCTCATCCTCAAAATGCCTCTCTTCTTTCCAAGCAGAGTTATTTTGTGCCTTGGCTCCAGGGACAAAATCATTCCTAAATGATGCCAATAATTAATATGAGTAATTGGAGAGGACCTGCGCAGGGCACTCCTAGAGAGCTGGAGCAGTTTCGAATGCCAGACTCCTTGAGCCCTGAAGAAGACATCACTCAGTCTCAGAGCTCCAACACCAAGGGATAGAGATGGACTGGAAGACCTAAAGGAAGTCCCTTACAAAGAGGAGGATACAACAGGAAAACTTTGACGGAGCAGTGACAAAGTTCCAAGGTGAGCAGAAACAAGAGGATGCGACTGAGCAAGAAAACCGTATCAACTATGAAAAGCCAATGGTTGGATCTAGAATTGCCCCTCTGTGACTGGAAGGGCATTTGATGGAACTGTGTTCAACACCACCTTCCATGCAGGATCCTCAATCTTTGAGTTCAACTTTTCAGGGTTGCAAAGGGAAGGAGGAATAAGCAAAAATAATTTCACTACCCCTTCCTCCAGCATGAGCAGAACTCTGCTGAGGGCTAATCTGGATCTAACCTAATCTGGATCTAAATTTATTTCCAGTCACCAGTACGGAAAGCACTCTGTTGGGGCGGGGGGAGAGTACATGCTTAGAGAACTCTGAGAAATTTAAAAATCTTTCTAAATAAAATAAATAAAAACAAATTTAAAGGGGGGGGAGGAGGTCAAGATACATCTCTTTATGGCTATACAGTGCATTTTTTTTCCAAATATGGAAATGTGCTTCTCGGGTTCCTTAATAAAAGCAGAGGGGTGCTTCCTTACTTATAAAATGCAGTAAATAAATCTGCAATATAATTTAATGTATTGCAGATGACATGCAATTTGAAGGTGGGGGGGGGGGGGCAAGGTGGTGCTTGCCGACCCCAATCCGTTGTGCAGAAGACCTGCTTACTGTACAGCAGAAACAAAGAAGGAGCTGTGCTCAAAATCACTTCGAAAACTGTGATTGACTGGAACTGATTAAAATTCAAGCATTCAAAAAAAAAAAAAAAAAAAAAAAGGCTTCATTTTATCAGGTTGTGGCACCATCATGGATTCAAAGCATCACTCCAATCAAAGCCTAGCACTGCAGACATCCCACTCTCGCTTGGAGAACATGGGAGTCGCAATGGCCCATTTCATGTTACAATTCACAAACGTCTCTTCTAAAGAAGAACTACCCCCGCCCCCACAAAAGAAATCCCTGGGGAAAAGAAGAGAATTTTAAAAACCTTGCAGTTCTCAGGGTTTGTACCATAAATCATTTCATAAAAGCAAAAAATAACAATAAAAAAACAAAACAAAATCACATCCACACCTGCTGTGTGATGCATAATAAAAGCAGAAACCCAAAAGAAAGGCACAGAAACGAGAAGGAACACAAAAAGAAAAACTTGTTCTCAAAAGTGCCGGCTCGGGAGGATTTATCATAGCTCAGTACATTTCAGAACACAGATCCCATCTTCTGGCACCAATACTTAAAAGTGCTGAAGCTACTACTTTCACAACTATTGCTGCCTGTTTGGCATCAAGCAGAAGACAATAGCAGCAAGCCAATAAGGCATTTTAAAAAACAAAACAAAGCCTGAAAAGGGCCAAACAGTTCCCTCCAACACACTGAGATCCAACTGGCAACCCAAATCAAATTTGCAAGCCCTGACAGGACTTTTCTTGGTTTATTGGAGCTTTAGAGAAAGCAGCTCGTAGGGTGAGGAATGCAAAACTCAGGTCACTACTCCAAAACATTCCAACCCAAATATAGTAGATGCTGGGTTTCAGTCCAGCTCCTAAGTATAGATATGTTAACTTTCTGGGGTCACAGAATATAATAGGGCAACCTGCATGGGCAACGGTCAGGAATGACAGCAGTTGTAGCCCAACAACAACTCCACCCCTAGTGTAGAGACAAGGAACCAGAAATACAGTACACAATTTCTGGAACTCAGGGACTGCCCAGATAACTCCACTATTATTTTAAAAGAGGCATATAATCAATACTCACATTCAACCCTTTAGGGAGTAATTGAATAAAGCCTCACAATCTTCTCTGCTTCTTTCTTAAGAAGATTTTTCTTATGCCTCTATTTAGGGGGGTATTTGCTCTATAATAATACAACAAAACACAAAGACTCCATCGGCAGGAGAGGGGTGGTTGGTTTTTTTAAGCAGAAAGCGGCAAGCTCTGTAGCAAAGTTCAAAAGTCTGAACTTGGATATATTCAAGAATATATGAGAGAGGGCGGAGTGGAAGAAGCATTGCATTCCAAGGAGAATTTGTTGTGTTCCTTGTTTGCATGTTATAATAACCATAGCAATGCCTTTTGAAAGCAAAAGAGGATGTGGGGTTTTGTTTTGGGGTTTTTTGGTCTTTTGATACCTAGTACATAGACCGCGGTGGCGCTGTGGGTTAAACCACTGAGCCTAGGACTTGCCGATCAGAAGGTCGGCAGTTCGAATCCCCATGACGGGGTGAGCTCCCGTTGCTCGGTCCCTGCTCCTGCCAACCTAGCAGTTCGAAAGCACGTCAAAGTGTAAGTAGATAAATAGGTACCGCTCTGGTGGGAAGGTAAATGGCGTTTCTGTGTGCTGCTCTGGTTCGCCAGAAGCAGCTTAGTCATGCTGGCCACATGACCTGGAAGCTGTACACTGGCTCCCTCAGCCAATAAAGCAAGATGAGCACCGCAACCCCAGAGTTGGTCATGACTGGACCTAATGGTCAGGGGTCCCTTTACCTTTACCTTACATATCTTTACCTTACCTTTACCTTACATAGACCAAGTTCAACAGAAGGAAGACTGGGATCTATCAGTGATGCTGTGGATGCTTTTCAACCAGTTGACAAGGATATTTGATTCCTAATTGGCTAACAATGGCAACATATCAGATTCCCAAAGAAACCTAAGGGAAAGTCGACTTTTTGTCAGTCCTGTGTATTATCCCTACACTATGTCTTAGGGACAAGCCCATGGCCATTCTCAATGTTCCCTACCCATGCCACTGACTTCAGTGTTCCAGACAATGTTGTGTCCTGTACCAGCCAGCTTAAATCTGTCAATTCAATTAGTCTTCATCTCATCTAAAGAGCAGTCAAAAATGTTTCCCGGGTGAGGATCGCTCCTCCTGCCCTGAATAACTGCTCTCTAAGCAAACCATTCATTATAAACAGACCCCATCTTCTGCGACTAAAGAAAACCAACACTTTGCCAATTGAGAGGCTTTTATGGTACAATGATATTTTAATTATATTGCAGGTGACAGTTACTTAAATGAAAAGCAGTTTCTTTGAAAGTTATCCACACTGTCACTATCTATATTCTGTTATTATTGATATAATACGATTACTTCTTCAGCATGATGCAGTTTTCGTAGTGTCAACAGAAGTGCTGCTGCTTTCTGTACCCAATTAGATATTTATATATATTTCAAGTGGTAGAGAAATGGTCTAAATCAGGCACGTCCAACAGGTAGATCATGATCACTAGACATCTGTTGTAGATCAACGGTTTCCCCCAAAGAAGCTCAATAACTTTGGCTCCCCTACAAAAGCTCAACATTTTAGCCCTGCATCCCCCCAAAAACAGACCTTCCTCTTCTCTGAACCCTGGGATCACTGCCAGTTTTTAACTATGTGAGTAGATCACAGTCTCTTGGGAGTTGGCCACCCCTGATCTAAATAAATATTTTCTTCCTTCTACCACCCCTTTTGAAGACAGAACACAATACAGGACAAGACAGGGATGCGGGTGGCGCTGTGGGTAAAACCTCAGCGCCTAGGACTTGCCGATCGCATGGTCGGCAGTTCGAATCCCTGCGGCGGGGTGCGCTCCCGTTGCTCGGTCCCAGCACCTGCCAACCTAGCAGTTCGAAAGCACCCCCAGGTGCAAGTAGATAAATAGGGACCGCTTACTAGCAGGAAGGTAAACGGCGTTTCCGTATGCTGCTCTGGTGCCGGTTCGCCGGAGCAGCTTCGTCACGCTGGCCACGTGACCCGGAAGTGTCTGCGGACAGCGCTGGCTCCCAGCCTCTAGAGTGAGATGAGCGTACAACCCTAGAGTCTGTCAAGACTGGCCCGTACGGGCAGGGGTACCTTTACCTTTTTATGCATCTACTCAGAAGCAAGCCCCACTGACATCAATGTGCCAGGAAAGTGTACATAGGATTGTAGTCTTTATCACTTATTACTTTATCAAGTTGCCCTTGTGAAATTGGGCTGCAGGCTTCATATTTACTTATTGTTAGTATGCTGCTTAACCATAAAAAAAAACTTTAAGTGGTTTACATAAAACAAAATATACATTAAAATTGTTGAAGAAAAACAAATTAACAAAAAAACCCTAAAAATATAAATAACACCAGCAGTTAAAAATAGAATAAAGTCATATACTGTATTAAAAGGCATGTCAACTCTACATATCTAGGTAGGTTCAGCTAAACAGAAAAGTTTTCAGTAGCCTCCAAGTACAGTGGTACCTCGGGTTACAGATGCTTCAGGTTACAGACTCCACTAACCCTGAAATAGTACCTCGGGTTAAGAACTTTGCTTCAGGATGAGAACAGAAATTGTGCGGCAGCAGCAGGAGGCCACATCAGCTAAAGGGGTGCTTCAGGTTAAGAACAGTTTCAGGTTAAGAACGGACCTCTGGAATAAATTAAGTTCTTAACCCGAGGTACCACTGTACATTTAAAAAATGCAGAGGGCAGGCAATGATTGAGGTAAGGTATTCTCCCTCTTCTCTCACACTGTGATGCCTGCTGCCTGAAAGTGCAGGGGAGAAGAGAAGAGAAGAGAAGAGAAGAGAAGGACATTCAAATGGAGCAGCAGTGTTGGATACAACCTGAAAAATCCCTTTCAGAGAGCAAGAGAATGGGAGGCCATTATGGAAGACTTAGAGGGCACACAAGTCAGGAAGCTGGGCAACAACTCCATTGTCTCTTTCAAATAGGAAGCAAAGAACTGAAGAAAATTTCTGCCACATATAAGTAATTTAAGTTCACTAGTAACTAAACTAGGGGTTGCAATGTATGCTGCAAGACTGGAGTTCTGCTCACTCAACAGGACTTCCTTTTTCCTCTTCCATTCCCTGCAGCCCCAAACTTCCCCCTAAAACTGCTGTAGAGGGTAAACAGGAAGCCTGCCACACCTCATCACATCAGATTAAATAAGGCTTCGGTCGGCCCCAAATTCCAGCTGATAGGTCTTTCTCTAGGTATGTTAGGAGGGAAAAGCTTCAGCCAGCGTAATGTATTTGGAGCTGTCCAAGGTCCTGTTGTGCTTCATGTAAGAGAACTTTGCTCTGACTTTGCCTTCATTGATTGGGCTGGATCGGTTTGCTCTAGCCTTACCTACCTATCCCTGTCCAGATAAAGGTGTAGCTGGGCCACAAGACAAAGCTGATGGAAGGCACTCCATGCCACTGAGGCCACCTGAGCCTCAAGTGACAGCAAAGAATCCAGAAGGACCCCCAGGCTATGTATGTATCTGCTCCTTCAGAAGAAGTGTAACCCCATCAAGAGCAGGCAGTCCTGTCTAGCCTGTCTAGGGAACCACCCACTAACTGTCAGGAACTCATCTTACACTCAAGTAGGACCCTGGCAGAGACATATGCCCGACTGGCATGTTCTGTCCCTCCTGGTCTTTCGTTCAGGAGCTTCAAAAGCTTTCTTCCGCCCGAACATCACAGCCACCAATGCCAACAGACACCGGCACACTTAGGGATCTGCAGAGTCTTCGCAGTTTGCATGACAGACCTCAGCAACTCAGCATTTTGTCTAATCTACTTTATTTACATATAAACACACATGGAGCACTCTCTCTCTCTAGCATCAGACAGCGAAGATAAAAAACAAAGGACAATAGTCCCACTTCACGGAACACAGTAACACAAACATCCTGTCTCCATCACTTCCCACTTTGTGGAGTCAAAACATGCCACATCATGTGAAAGACAGCAATCCCATGACTGCAATCATGGAGCAGGAATTCTAACACTAACAGTGCCTATCTGGATTGAGCATCAGTTTGTTGGCTCTCATTCAGTCCATTACCGAGGCACATCCACTTACATACTTGCAGGTGTAAAGGAAAAGCACAGCTGTATGTCCTTAGAATTTTGCTAACGTTGTACTACAAAACTCTGAATGATCCAACTCAGCAGTTTCATGTAGATGTTAAACACCATAAGGTAGGGGATAAAATCGAACTTTTGAGGAACTCTACATTGAAGGCTCCACGGGGCCAAAGAGCCCTCCCCAAGTATCACGCTCTGGGAACGACCATCCAAGAAGGACCAGAACCGCTGCAAAGTAGGGCCACCCACCTCCAACTTGGACAGCCACTCCAGAAGGATACCATGGCTGGTGGTATTGAAAGCTGCTGAGAGGTCAAGGAGAATTAACGGGGACACATTTTCCCCAGATTCTCTCCCAACAGAGGTCTTCATACAGCTGGTCATCAAGCAGTTTCTGTCCCAAAACTGGGCCTAAGCCCTGTTTGAAACGGATCCAGAAAATCAGTTTCCTCCAAGAGTGCCTGGATCTGGTCCACAATCATCCGCTCAGGGATCTTGCCCAAGAAAGGGAGATTGGCAACTATATGCACACTTTCCCCATATGTATTTTTGTATGCATTTTCTATTGGATAACAGCAGCATTTGAATAAGTTTGAACTGTGAAAGATAGAACTGTATTTCAGTTTGCGCATTGTTTCAGGAAGTGCATATCAGGTAGGCTTGCCTTAAAAAGAGAACCAAATCAGATTTCTGCCCCCAACTCTACTCTTGATAGAATACGATCTGGGCATTTCATTTTTCCCAGTACTTGGATTCTGCCATGTCTTTTCTCTACCACCACCAGGTGCCTTTTGAAATTGTAGTAAAGCCTCTCATTCAGTCAGCTTTGGGGCTCAGGGTTAAGTTGACTGAGGATGGGAATTATATTTAATGATATTCTAGCCTGATAGAATTCTATTCTGTTTTGCTGTGGAGGGAAAGCAGCTGTTGCTACCTTTGGGTTGACATTAGCTATAAAGATAAGAAATTGGATTTTTTTTTAAGTGTCTAAAGTAAGGAAATGAAAACATAACTCTTCTCTGGAAGAAAAATAGCAAAGAACCTCAATAGGGTAGAGGGTATTCTGATTTTTTGTTAGGTGGTTTACTTTGAGGTTGATGTGTTTTGTTTTAACATGTAATGTCATTTACAAACAGGTGGGTATTTTTGATGCATTGTTTCATATTTTAAAGTAAAATTAACCACAAAAGCAACTAAGCTGAATCAACACATAACGAGACTGAAAGATGTTGATATTCACTGAAATGTTTGAAGAGTTCTGCGTATTTCTTCAGTCATCACAAAGCTTACGGCATCAAAGGAGAACACAATAACTGCATGATCAACCTAATTATTCATCCTCCTTTAATTTAGTCATTTATATGGATGCCGTGTGCATGAGCCCCAACATGCTATGCCTCCAATTCTTTAGCCAAAGCAAAATCACACATGCATTTTAAAGCACATGAATCACCACTTAAGTATTTTACTCCTGTCCATTTTATGTGCATTATTACCATTTACAAGATAATACCTTTCCCAGTTCAAATGTCACCTACACATTCCTTCAGCTAATTTAAGAGTAGCCCCTAACCCTTGACTTTGCCTATCCTGGAATCTAGAAACATAGGAATATAGATAGCTGGAGAACATCCAGTCACTGGGTCAAATTAGGCCCACCAGGGGTTCTAATTCAGCCTGTGGGACAATTTCCCTCAGCTATGCCCACCAACCACACACATCAGCTGTAGGGCAGGTAAAATCACTACTGCAAAGGCAACAATCAGAAACCTTGAAATAGATTCTCAATTGTTCTTGCATTTGATGTCTTTTAAATCTGGCCTCGGAAGCAAGCCCAGCTAGGATTGATTCCTGAGTGTAGCTGCCCCCCTAAAATTTATTCCATTCAGGAGGTCCCAACTACAAGCTCCCAAGTGGAGCTGAAAACAGTGAGCTTAAATTCAGCACCGACAACAGGTCCTGCATTCAAGTACTCCATCATTCAAAGTTGATCCAAAATCAGCACATCTGTCATTTTGTAAATAATATTCCACACAATGGAGCTACGATTAGCAACGTGAAATAGAGGACAGCGTAAAAGGATTTGGATTATAATAGGATAGAAGCTGCCAAATGAGCCTTTGCAAAAATTTCTGAGGCTTCTAAATGTGTTTCAGAGATGATCTTGTCTCTCTCATCTCCTCCCACTTGAGACTTTTGATGGATATAAAAATTCCATTATGTTGACCATCTTCTAATTGAACAAATCTGCAGCTGTTACAGGCTTTAGGGTACAATCCTACTCCCACTTTATACTTATTTCTGAGATGTGTTGCACTGTTAAAATGTGTGTGTGTGTGTGTGTGTGTGTGTGTGAAATCAAAAGGATGGTTGATTCAATCTATTTTTGGCCCCTATCTCTTTCATGAGAATTATACACCACCCTCTAAGTGCAGAGAGGACGTCTCTATTGCATGTATCTAAGCTCCCGTGACCATAAACGGGAATCTATTAGGGATGAATGAATTAGTCTATTTGTGGTTCATATCACTTTTGCATGCACTCACCTATAAGACTGTCCCATCCTGCATGTACATTACTTCAGCATTATTTGCTGCTTCTTTTCACACACACACAATCTACATGAAAATTCACATTTAAATTTCTAAGCACATTTTTCTCCCAGAAGATGCATTTCTAAACGTGATCATGTGAACAGAAAACATGGAGCATCCCAGAAGTGCCAGAGTTGCTGGATAACCACATTCCTATGTACACATTAGTCCAGGAGGGGTGGATCAGCAATGAAAGATTGAATCCTCCAATCGTTCCTACCGCTATGGCAAAAAAATTACTCATTTGTTGCAAGTTAGCCAAACACTCTCAACCTAGAATCAGAATGTGCTCCACAGCAGGTTTAGCACTGAAGTGGAAATGAGCCAACAAAAGGATAGCATCAACAAAAACTCTTCCTGCAAAACGTCAACTGAGGCTTGCAGAAGAATGTCATCTCACATGCTTCTTCTTCACACAGGCTAGAGCACAGAAACAGAAAGCAGCTTTATATACTGAAGCAAACCATTGGGCTAACTAACTCAATACTGTCCACATAGACTGGAAATGGGTATTTGGACAGGGTTGTTTTCCCAGTCCTGTCTGGCAATGTTGGGGATTGAATCTGGGAACTTCTGCATACAAGGGAGATGAACGACCACTTAGCTACATCATTTCACCTATTTTGCCTCTCAGGTTAAGTAGCACTAGCCATGGGTGACACTTGGAAAAGCCACCCACCCACTGCTGCTGAAGGAGGACAGATGGCAGAATTACCACAGCCAGAGACATCTCTCTCTCTCTCTCTCTCTCTCTCTCTCTCTCTCTCACACACACACACACACACACACACAAAGTCAAGGTGGATAGAATCCAAGGCTGGCCAAGTTATTATGGTGCATTGTTTTTATTTTATAAGATACCACAAATGGTGAGAAGAAAACAACTCTCTTAAGCATTTTAATTTTAATTTCCATGGCAAAACCTCAAATGGTCTCAAAGTAAACAAATGTGTCCTTCCTTTTCAGCCCAGTGATTAAAATGTGCCCTTGATTAATCAACAAAAGCATAGTAATTGGTCTACCAATTATGCCAGTAAAGACTGAGGCCTTACTTGCTGGACATGCCTTGAATGGACAGGATTATTCCTAAGCATTCCATCCTAAAACACGCTTGCTAGCAAGTCAGCTCCATTGAAGATAATGGGACTAATTTATGGGTAAACATGCATAGAATTGGGCTGCACAGCCATCCCTCTGTCTAATTATATTTTTTAGAGACATAGCCTCATAATTAGGAACAAAGACTTTCTTCCCATCCTTCCTTTCTCCCTGGCTCAGCTCAGAAGCACTGCTCAAAGACACAGCTTTAGGTAGACAATCTATTTGTAATGTCTTCCTGATTGAATATCAGCGCTTTCTTCTGTCACACTGAACTAATTGGTTTCCTGGAAAACAAATTTGCGACCCTAACTTTGCTTCCTCTGCTTCTTTGTTAAGAAATGTTCGTGTAAAAACACTGTGGAATTCCAACGGAAATGAAAAGATGCTTTCTTGCCTGTAGCAATAGAAACTGGATAAGGGGTCAGCCATAGATGTCCATGAGCGGCAGAGGTGCCCAGCCTCTCCAAAATGTCAAAACCTCACTTTTGGCACTGTTTCCCAAATTCTAGAGTGGTGGTTTTCAAATTTACAACAGGGAAAACCTTTCTAGGCCCCTTTGCCTGCCAAAGGGCCCTTTTTTATTTGTTTCCGGAGTTGACAACACACAACAGAAACTGCTCAACGTTCCCCAGCCGCTGGCCTTTGCAAGGGAAGATCAACAATAGCAAAGAAACAACTACTTAGGGCATCTTGTCTATCAGTTGACAAATTTTCTCATTAAGAAAGCCATAAGAAACTTCAAATGAAGTCCAGGACCCTGGAGGATATAGTTATTGATATTGATTAAAACTGTATTTGCAAAATTTAAAAATTTATAATTTTTATAAATATAAATGACTACATCATATAGGGGGTTTCCTGCAAAAAACCCTCCCCAAACTTTCTTATTAAATTAAAATCCATCAATAAAAAAAAAGCTTTAATAGCGGGGACACAGTTTGAAAACCATCATTATAGAAAAATAGCAATAAGAGTTGCAGACTTTTTATTGTGGTGGTAGTGTGATCCAGTTGCTTTTGTGCACCTCACTAGAAGTTCTCCTGACATTTTCTGCATCTATATGTCATTAGTAACTTCCTATGGAACTTTTCTTTATCTCTTATTATTGCTTGGGCAGTTAAAATACTGTAATCAAACTGCAATTAAGGCACTCAAAATTCCTCTCTTCCCTCCTCATACAGAAAGTCAACTGGAAAACGTATCCCACTGCTTCCTGAAGACAATCACATTTGCATCTGAATAAATCAACAAAAGAATCAAAACCCAAAGTTAAGAAGCCACCATCATTAACGCCTCTCTGCCCATATGGCTTTGCTATGTATGCCATATTGAATCCATTCTTTGGGAGAAGGCGGAATATAAGTCTTTAAAAATAAAGATATGCCACTGTAGCTTGGTTTGTAAACATAACAGAGTATAATCCAGTTGGTCTTCCAGGTTGTGATGGAACAAAGGGATGGATATGTTCTCTTAGGTATGATGAACTCAAGTCACTTAAGGCAATATGGGCCATCACCAACATTTTCAGCTAAGAGAAGATGGTAATAGAGAGACCAATTCTCTAACCCTGGGGTGGGGGATCTGTGGCCCTCTCGACAGTACAGGACCACAACTCCTGTCATATCTGGCCATTGGCTGAGCTGGATGGGCTGGACAGAAACATCTGAAATCCAACAGCATCTGAAAGGTCAAGGGTTCCCCATCCCTGCTCTAAGAAGAATGATAAAGAATTTAGTTTGTCAAAACACATTGAAGACAATAATATACAAGAAATAGGTAGCAATACTACAATGACTACAGTCTCCAGAACCTTCATATACTCTGCGTTTCCACTCTTTCTGGGGGTTGAGACTACTAGATAACAATTGTCCAGCTGGTCTTTTTGAGTTGTGCACTGATTTTGGAAGCCATTACACGGTTATGCATAGAAACACCTGTCTTGGTGTATGTGGAGAGACTTGGATGAAGAATCCAGACCTCAGACTAGGTGGTGGTGGGAGGGCATCAGAGAAATTAGGAAAATGTTCTTCTAACCAAGATCAAAGTTCCTTCATGCAAATGAAGGATAATCTATGCATGTCCCAAAGAAAACCATCAAGTAACTTGGAAGATGTAAGGCAGCAACTGACAGATCAGTGTAGTTTCATCTCTTGGTTGCCTTGGTAGCCCGTGGGAGGTCTGCTGAGTGCCTGAAAAATGTGCATTTATAAAAACATCATTTCAATGGGAGACATAGATGTCACCAATTAACTTTAGTTCAAGGAGAAGAGTAACTTTCCCATGTCAGTCAGAACGCAATTTTGAAGGGTTCATAAAATTACTAAATTAACAAGAAGAACACCTCTGCAGTTCTTAAAAACCACTTTAGTAGTTCAACCTGTTGTATACAAACACAATATTTAAGGGCTTAGTTTTCTCCTGCTGTACCCATGTAAGTCGCTTTATTGCTGCCAATTTCACCACTGAGATTTTAGTGCTGTGATATAATCTTTATTTGGGCAATTAAATCAGGCAGCAGGTTGGCATGTGCAAAAATGACGGTTTTATTCCATTTTTTTAAAAAAGCCGAACACATACATAAATTAATTGTTTACATCCCTTTCGTGCAATGAGGAAAATGTGGAAGTTTCTTTTTCAAAGAAATATAGTAGCTTGCTAATTATCCAGGCAATAGCATTTGAATATATTTTCAGAAGGAACTTATATTTCTTCTACCATTTTGAAAGGCAGAATGGAAACTGAATGCTCTTTTTGACATTTCATATTTTAATGCAAAGACAAAACACAAAAATATGGCAAATATGCCCTCTGGCAGTTGAGTCATTTTTATTTTTATTTTTAAAAAAATTCTGTAGTAGTAGCATTTACAGCTTTTTTGTGGTTATGTTTGGTGTATTCAATAATTTGAACACAAAAGATTGTAATAATGTAAAAAAAAAGTTCTTGATCCATTAAAATAACAATACCATACACTGAGGCAGCAGTCCTGTGTCTGCTTACCAGGGAGTAAGCCTCAATGAACTTGGTGTGCCTTAATTATTTGACGTATCTGCATTGCACATGGTCTTTTAAGGGCTGGCTCCCTACCAGATCCATTTCATTTAGGGCAAAGAAATGCCCCTTTCATCAGGCCTTTGAAATGGAAGCTTTTGTGTTATGAATTACTTTTATGTTGCTTTGATTTTATTCCTATTCTTATAATATCATTCTTATTTGCACCAAGTAGTTTTCAATGCTAGTCCTACTCAGAGCAGACCCACTGAAATTAATACACATGCCTAACTTAGGCCCCTTAGTTTTAATGGGTTTACTCCAAGTAGGGCTAGCATTGTTGACAACCCATTATTTTGTAATTCCAAACACAACAGCTGCCCAGAGGACCAGTAGCTTAAGAGGTAACGCAGTACAATAAAAATAAGGGAGATTTCCTATATTTCTATTCAGATGAATAATTGCACTGAAGTAAATAGGATTTCCCAAGTGAGTAAGCAGGAATCAAATGAACAATGGATTGAAGCCCCAATATACAATGTAAGGCACAAGGAAAATCAGTTTGGGGGTTTCAACCTTGCCTTTTGACAAAACAGCATTTGTCTATGTCACTAAACTGCTAAAAAAAATTGACACTGACTGCACCCAGTGGTGTAGGTCAGGAAAAACTAGAATGGAAGCACTAAGCAGGAATAGAACAAACTGCACACAGCTCTCTGCAAAGTACCTAGCTACCGAAAAAAATCTTAAATAGATTTCATTAACTGCATCACATCAGTTTAACACTTTTTTAGCACCATATGACAAAAATTCATAAATCTGATAAAGTACCATTTCAGTTCTGTTTCCTGTAAGTAAATATATTTTTCTCTGATAAGTGCATTGCAGGGCAGATGATTTGTGTTTTATAGGGACCAAGGAAAGCATTGAGTATTAAAACCTACCCTTAATATTTACAATTCAGCTATAAAAGCTTATTAGTGCAAAACACAAACATGCTGTTAATGACAACCTGATTTGACCAAAGGATTAAGTATTCTAAAGCCCACTGGTGTCAATATGTAGCTTTCATTAACTTCCCATTAGTTTTTCAACTATTATGAATGGATTTGTGCATCCAACCAAGACACAGTAACCCAGGTTGCACCATGTTTTGGAGGTCTGGGAGTGTATTGTGGGTTTAAACACGCCTTCTTCTTCCCCCTCCCTGATACTCAAATTACTCATCCATTTCTAAGTTGCCCTAACCATGGCTTTCCAATGTAGCATCCAAGCCTGAATCAAGTAAAACATGATTGGTGCTAACACTCAAACAAAGCACAACTTGAAACCATGGTTTGAGGTCGGTTTGCAAAACATGAATCATGTGAATGCTAACCATGGTTTACCCAGTTCAGACATCAAGGGAAAGTGTGGATAGTACAACCTGGAAACAGAGAAGAGAATTCATGTATGTTAGAGAAGGAGGTCGCATAAGCAACATGGCACATTCCTAGACTTCTAAACTATGTGAGACTTTTTCAGAGCTAAAAATGCCTACAGGGAACCAGATGGTTTTAGCAGAACAAAATACCATCTTAAATATTTGAGCAGTCTCCCTACCATTCCACCACTGGCTTTGAATTAATAAGGCCAAGGTATCTGCAGATCACAATCCATTATTTAACAAATCATTAGAATGGTATGTAGATTAGACTCTACATCAGATGGAAGATCATAGATATGCTACACTTTCCCCAATGTGGTGGTGTTTGGCTGCTAATTACACCAGTGGCACAATGCTTCAGAAAATTTAGAAGCATTAAGCACCATAAAAAAATAAAAATAAAGATCCCTCTCGTAATTATGAGGGTTAGCTACTGCTCTATTAGAGAGTTAATGTTTTGCATCATGGAGTCGTTCCTTTTTAAGAAAGATATGAGAACAACCAATGCATGCTAAGATAACAAAACACTACTAACCAACTCAGAATCTAGTGTTCGTAATGGTCTGCAGCCCAAGCCTGTGCATATTTACTCAGGAGTAAGTTCCCACTGAGGTCCACAGTGCTTACTCCCTAGGAAGTGTGTACAAGATTGCAGCCAACAGAGCAACATATTAGACCACTGGATAAGCTGAAGTTTTGCTTTGTTTTATTGCTTCCAGTCTTCAAGAAGAAAGAACACATCCCAGTAAACCCAGAACTCATCTGGTGAGACCTAAGGTTTGGAAGAATTTAATACTGTGATCCTAACTACGCTTACAAAGAAGTAAGCCCCCCGCAACGCAACTGAACTTATTTCAGAGTAAACATGCCAAGAGCAGCACTGCACATTATTATCCACAAGTCAAGGTCAGGGATTTTGTAATAAACTTTCTGTAACCAAAATCTCAGCCAAGTTGCTATTCTCTTTAAGTAGCTCTTGTGCATGTGCCTTTTGACCACTAGCTTGCTCTTTCTCAGCATGCACAGAGTAGTTTTTTCTGCTTCATTTCTGTATTGCTTTTACCCCTCAAAGAACCACGAGAAGTCAAACAGGCAGCTGACGTGTCACTGAATTACTTCACCTTACTTCTGAGAAAAACTGCTTAATGTAGGTTGCATATGTCTAAGGAAAAAACAGGGGAAGTTCTGATGTATCTTTAAGACTTACAATGTATCATGCCAAAAGGTTTTATGGCTACAAGCAACCCACTTTGTTATATTCAAGAGGATACATATGGCTGCAGCCACAATCCAATGCACATTTACTTGAGAGTAAACCTCACAGACTTACTTTTGTATAGGATAGCAAGCGACTTCTCGTCCATGAAACCTTATACCACAAGATCCGTTAGTTTTTCGAAAGGTGCCACAAGACCCTTTCTTCAACGTTGCTACAACAGACTAACACCATTACCTCCTCTAGGATCCATATTCATGGAGTTCTTCTTTTAAAAATAATAATCCTCAAAAAAACTATTAAGGAACAAGCATCAATGGGCCATCCCATCCACTTCCCAAAGTTGCAAGGTTCCAAATCTACCAACCAACCAGCATTAGCCATCAGCATCAGAGTTGGGAACAAAAAAAAAAGCCCTTTTCATTTAACGCAATTTCTGTGGGAGAATAAAATCAAACCCAGTCCCCTGCGGAGATGGTTACAAAAACAGAAGGTTAGCGCTGTTTTCTTAATTGGCAATCTGTCTTTTAAAATAAATAAATAAATCCCTGCATCTTATTTGGGAGGGGGAAAAGCAAAGTAACAGCTGCCCTGACATCAATACGCTTTGGAAGTCAAACAGTGCAGGCTGGCAAATAATCCGGCATCCCATTGTGGGGAACTGACAGTTCACAGCTGAGAGCCACTGGACTTCTCAACTCTCTCGCTCAGACATGAAAACAAAAGCTTGCTCTTCTCCACCAACCCCCAGCCAAACACACGCCTCCAACAGTACTCTCTCACACACGGGAAAAGCTCCAGAAAAGTAGGCGAGCTGAACCCAAAGCCTGGCATCCACACGGTGGATCTATAGGTATTCGAACCAAGGCAGAGGCGGGCAGGGAAGGAGTTGGGCGGCTGCCTACCTGACTCACCCTAAGGTCTGAGGAGCCCGAAGCTGCTAGGAGAGATCAGTCCAAGGGCTCACCTCCTCAACTTCGGGCATGGGCTGCGGGGCAAAGCCCGCCAGGCCACGGGCTCCAGCTGAAGTTTCGCTTGCAAGAAGCAAAAAGAACCCCAAAGCAAGCAAACCCTCTTGCTCTCCAGCAACCTGCGCCCAGGGCATTGCCTTGCCAATCCGCGCTTCCCCTCGCCATGCAAATCCTCTTTTAATTAGGCCAATAAAGTTCCATCTGCGGGGCTTCCTGGATGCTCCTTCGTCCTCGCGTTCCGGCTGCCGGCGAAGCCTCCTTGAAGGGCATCCGAGCACCAGAGCGATGCTCCGGAGGCGGCCGGGCGCCTCTGCCCCGCCAAGTGCGCCCATGCCCCTCCAGGCGCCCATGCCGCTCAGCCGCGCTCGCCCCTCGCCCAGACATCTTGCTCAATGCCCCCCAGCCAAGCCCAGCCCAGCCCTGCCCGGCGGCGGCCGATCCCCTGCCCTGCGCCGCCCGAGTCCAGCCCTTCCAACAACGGATGCTGCGCGGGGAGATCCTGCCCCTCACGCGCAGCCACAATACACACACACCACAACACACACCCAGAAAGAAGCCTGCCCGGCGCCAAACCTCACCGGCGGGGCTCGGCTCACGTCCTTCCCTTGACTGGCAGCAGCAGCAGCAGCGCGGACGCTTCTCAGCGGAGTTCCGGCTCCCGCTCGCCGCTTTCCTGCCCGGCCGCCCATTCCGCCAGCATCCCTTCTCCCTCCGCAGCCGCCGCCGCGCCGCCAGCCCCGCTCTCCCCGCAGCTGCACCAGCCGCCGCGGCAGCAGCAGCAGCAGCGATTCACGCCGCACGCCCAGCCAGCAATGGAACTCGGCCCTCGCCGACTGACAAGCGCCGGCAGCCAATCGGCGCCTCCTCGGGCTCCCCGGGAGAGAGGGGCTCCCACCAATGGCGGGAGGAGGGCTGCCCGCCCAGCCGCTTCCCCCGCCCACCCAGCCCCCGTGGTCGCCTCCTTGCTTCCTCGCGTTCTTCTTCGCCCCCTGCTTCAGTCGGCAGCTCGGCTTCCGGGAGAGCGGGAAGGAAGGGGCCGTCGGCTCCCGGTGGGGCTTTCGAGGGTCCGCAGCGCCGAGGTGCGCCCGGCTTGCCCGAGGCTTTGTTTAAGGTGGCTTCGGCCATCCCCTTCCACCTTAACCGGGGGATCGGAGGGACCCTGGGTCGAAAGAGAGGGGGCGGGGGACAAATCGGTACCAAAGGAATCACTGCTTCTTCGGGAGAATACCTTTAGAGTAAGCGTTGCGCGCAAGGAAGGTGGGATTAGCATCGCGGGCGGGGCGGGGGGAGTATAGGGCAGAGCTAGCAAAATATGTCCCCATGCTGAAGGAAGGTTTGCACCTGCTGCAAGCAGAAAGTGCACCTTTCTGATCCCTTGTCCCTGATCACTCCAGCCTTCCCCGTTCCTTTCCTCCCCAGCCCCTCTCTCCATTTCCCTTTTCTTATCTGAAAGCTGGCATCCTTGCGTTTCTAACATAGGTATTTAGGAATGAGGCTGTGGGGTGAGGGAATGTAGCAGAGCCATTGGTAACAACAAGGGAGAGGTTCGTGGCCAAGGATGGAGATTGTCCCCAGCAACAGGGAGAGAACTTGTTTTTGATTTTTGAGTTTCATGCAACATAGTCTGCTTCTCATTCTCAAAGGCTATGTACAGGTTAGCAACTTAGAACACAGTAAGGTTGACTTCACCCAATATGCATTGCCTGTTTGGTTTCAACTACACCTGCTACCCCACCCACCCACCCCACTGGAAAACGCCTATTCTCACAGCTGGCATTTGCACACGTGTCAAAACAGTCTCGAGTGTATACATCCCAGTTTCATCATGAAGTGAATGTGCCTTACATTTTCAAATCAGATGGAAGCTGGTTTGAGGGGAAGTACATCCAACAGCTGTATTTCTCAACAATTACAAGGCAGATAGAAATTGTGGCTAATGTCATAGAGCCATAGAATGGTAGAGTTGGAAAGGACCCAACAATCCAGGAATCATAGCTACAGAATCCTGGACAGACGGCCACATAACCTCTGCTTAAAAGCTTCCAAGGATGGTGAGGCCACCACCTTCTGAGGGAGCCCATTTGACTGTCGAACAGCTCTTACTGTAAGAAACTTATTCCTAATGTTTAGTTGTAATCTCCTTTCTTGCTATTTGAATCCATTGGTTCATGTTCTACCCCTTGAAGCCTCAGCAAACAAGCTTGCTCCATCCTCCATGTGACAGCTCTTCAGATATTTGAAGATGCCTATTATATCTCCTCTGTCTTTTCTTTTCCAGACTAAGCATACCCAACTCCCTCAACCTTTCCTCATAAAGCTTGGTTTCCATACCCTTGATCATCTTGGTCGCCCTCCCCTGCACACGTTCCAGCTTGTCAACATCCTTCTTAAAACTGTGGTGTCATGTCGTATGCACATGACTTCAAACACTATTGCTGGGGGCACCAGTAATGTGTCCAGAGCCAAATGAATGGGAGAGCCCATAACCAAATATTTATAACAATTTTGGAGCTTATACAATGTCCATGGGTTAAAAGGAAGATGGGACACATACACTGTTATGTATTTCATTGGCTTCAGAACAAAAATAACTTGGAGAGTAAAGCATGGAAGAGAATCCTGTAAACCATGTTGTCTGGTGACAATGTTGGAAAAAATCTGTTCTTTGAGAACTTGTGGGTTCAGTTGCACACATTTGTGTGTGTTGATATGCATTTGTCTCACTTCAAGATTAGCACCCTGTATTTGGTGCATGTGTGGTGGAAGTGAACTCCAACTAAGTCATACTCAGACCCACTGAAATCAATTATCTACTCTGAGTACAGTATGACCAATATTGTATATTACCCAGCTGTAGCATGTCTTTGCATCCTTTACCATGTGAATTTGGCAGTATATGCTGTACATTTATAGGCACCTGTCAACCATACCACCTCAGGAGAAATATCAAAGTTTTTCTATAATGCTAAGGCACTTGTTCCATTAATATATTGGTCTTTCTGTGAGGATTTAAGCCTTTCAACAACCCTTTGAGATAGGCTAGGCTGCAAGATTGTGACTTGAGCAAGACCACCCAGTGAGCATCATAGCCAAGTGTGGATTTCAATAGGGACAAATGTGAGGCTCTGCGTTTAGGCAGGAAGAACTAGCCGCACAAACATAAGATGGGAAACATCTGGATTGCCGGTAGTCCATGTGGAAAGGATCTAGAGGTCTTAGTAGACCACAAGTTTAACATGAGTCAACAGTTTGATGCAGCAGCAAAAAATATACGCTACTAATGTTCCAGACTGCATCAACAGAACTATAGTGTCCAGATCACAATACGTTCCCAAGCACAATTCAAAGTATTGGTGTTGACCTTTAAAGTCCTAAACTGCCTCAGTCCAGTATACCTGAAGGAGCATTCCCACCCCCATCGTTCTGTCCAGATGCTGAGGTCCAGCGCTGAGGGCCTTCTGGTGGTTCCCTCATTGCAAGAAGCAAAGCTACAGGGAACCAGTCAGAGGGCCTTCTCAGTAGTGGCGCCCGCCCTGTGGAACGCCCTCCCGTCAGATGTCAAAGAGATAAACAACTACCTGACATTTAGAAGACATCTGAAGGCAGCCGTGTTCAGTGAAGTTTTTAATGTGTGACATTTTAATGTATTTTTAATCTTTGTTGGAAGCTGCCCAGAGTGGCTAGGAAAACCCAGACAGGTGGGTGGAGTACAAATAAATTAATAATAATAATAATAATAATAATAATAATAATAATAATAATAATATCAAGGGATGTTACAGTCCTGCCTTGGTCAGACCACACCTGGAGAACTGTGTCTAGTTCTGGGAACCACAATTTAAGAAAGATATTGACAAGCTGAAACATGTACAGAGGAAGGTAACCAATATGATCAAGAGACTGGAAACCAAGCCTTCTAAGGAACGGTTGATGGAGTGGGCCTGGAAAACAGGAGACTGAGAGGAGATATGATAGCCACCTTCAAATATCTAAAGGGCTATCACATGGAGGATGGAGCGAGCCTGTTTTTTTCCTGCTTTAGAGGCTAAGACCCGAACCAATGGATTCAAGTTACAAGAAAGGAAATTCCAACTAAGCATCAGAAAGAACTTTCCGACAGTAAGGGCTGTTCAACAGTGAAACAGACTCCTATGAGAGGTGGTGGCCTCTCCTTCCTTGGATGTTTTTAAGCAGAGGCTAATTGGCCATCTGTCATGCATGATTTAGTTGAAATTCCTGCATTGCTGGGGGTTGGACTAGATGACTCTCAAGAACCTTTCCAACTCTATAATTCCATTATTCTATGCTTAAAATCTCAGATTCTTACACTGTGTAATTTATGACAGAAAATTATAAGTTCTCTTAAAGCCTTACAGCTTGAAACATTTTTCAGGCCTGAGGGGACTTAGGATGTTTGTGTACATAGCATGTCAATACAAAATAGCTAAAAGCCCAGCAGGAAACTGCATTTTAAACAAGTTACCACAATGTATACTGCCGATTCTGTTTAATTCAGAATTAGTTACAAGTATCATCAATATCAACGCTACGTTGTATGTATTTTGTCAATCCACAGAGATCTGCAGCAACTGTACAGAAATCCAAAGTGCCACAGCAAACGGAAATTGAAGACACTTTTCTTGCGTCTAGCAACTCAACTTGCAAAAACTAAAAACAAAACCTTTCAATCTCTTCAGTAAAAGCACCCCACATTTCTTAAACTGCAAAGCACTTAAAGAGCAAAGCATTGATCCCAGCGCTAATAAAATCCATGGCTGCATGTCAACATTGCTTGGGTTAATTACCCTTGGGTACCGGAGGATTAAAAACAAATGTGTGCAAAAAGATGTCTTAAAGAGAGCTAGCTAGCTTAAGAACAGCAACACACCATTCACAAATATAAGATGATCTGCATTGGCAGGAAGACAGGACTCCTGAACAGATTGACAGCAACACCAAAACATGCTAAACTTCAGCAGAAGTCGGACTTGGAAAGAAAAAGCCCAGAGGACGGCAAATGAACTCCCAGCATTATATTGGTCAGGATGCAAGTAATAAAAGCTTCTCCTCCTCCCTGTCCAAACACAATAGTGTGTTACCATCATACTCAGCCACAATAGACTCTTATCTAAAGTTATTTATTACTTAAGACAGAGCACCAGACACTCCTCACCTCAAAATGTCAAAATCTTAGAAGATGATACAAAGCAGTGTCTCCTATGCAGTTTTATGGATGGGGAGAGCTGTGAGAGAATGGCTTAGCCCAGAGTCGATGGCAGATAATAAAGATTAGCAGTATAATAACTTGCTTTTTCCTATTATGATACCGTAAGGAGAAGGGTTCAGGCTGTGCGCCATTGCCAAGCTTCTGTTGTGCTTTGTAGCTTCCTGAAAAATCTTTCTGCATTTTTAAAAGTCATTTTCCTGTTTTGTTTTCAGGTAGAAGCTTTAAATTATAAGGGCAGCATGTTTGAAAGGCAACATAACCGGGAAGCAAATAAACTGCACATATGTTGTGTTTTCCAAGCTTGTGACTCAACCAAGATTTCAGTTGAAGCCCTCAGTGCTATACTTGGGAGTAAGCCCTGCTGCGGACTTATTTCTGAGTAGACATGTACAATTGCACCATTAGGATATGATCTTAAAGCCACTTACTTGGGAGTAAGTTCTACTGACCTTGGTTAGATGTCCTTCTGAGTAAATATGCACATGTGGTACTGCAGTCCACATGATATTGCTTTTAGAGCAATATCAGAGTTTCTGTCCAGAAAGCTTGAAGGTCCCTTCCTCTTTGACCAGTTCCATAATTGCATAGCTGTTTATGGGCAATATTCTGAATGGTGCATGGTAAATGCCGTCTTGTTCCACCAGCCAAAAACAGTCACATAGATGTACCATGCAAAATAAATCCTCATACATGTTTCCCCCAGTTCTGATAAGGTCATTCTGTTCTTTTGTGTGCTCACCAAAAGACCCAAAACAAAAGGATTTTGTTAGGCATTACAAAACCGTGGGGCAAACTCTGAATGTTATCTTCCCGGCAGTGGGGTGCCTTTCCTGTTTCAGTTTTCTCCAGTTTCTGCAAAGCAACATATTAGTAAAATTTACCAGGAAATCTACAAAGGCAACCGTTGTCAAATTCACACAGCAAAGGATGCAAAAACAGATAGACAAACACAGTCATGGAGTATATTGTTGCTAGGGCAACATCAGGGCCTGCTGGAGTTGGACTGACTCCTCTCCTTCCCAGGGCCAAAGGGGTCTGCCCTGTGACAAGGAAGAAGAGAGGAAATATGTCAAACAGTCCCCTCCTCACACAGTGCAAACTGACACTACCTGCCCTGTGAGAAGGAAGGAGAGAGCAAGAGAGGCAGGGCCTGTGCCCTCTCCCCTTGCCTTTGTCAGGTGCAACTTTTACATATGTGTGTGTGTGTGTGTGTGTGTGTGTGTATTTCTGGAAGTCTGTTTGACTTCCAAAACATTCAGAAACCAAGGTGTGGCTTCCAATTGGCTGCAGGAAGTTCAGGGGTCAGCAAAAATCAGCTGCATAGCTGAATTATCACTCACCTATTTTGGGTGACACCAACCTTCCACATTGCCAAATATCTTCACTTGGGAACTCATGGGGAACTTGGCAGCTAAACTCATTCCTGTAGGGAGTGGGATTTGAGGATTTATTTAGATGGTTTGAGGGAGCTACTAAGTTGTAAATTTATTTCTTCTAGTCCTTCTTCTAGTCCTTTTACTGGCTTGACCATCTGATACCCAGATTATAGATGAGACAACCTGAAGCAAAAATTTGCAAGCTTCTGAAACTGGAGATGGTCAAGCAAAGTTCTGGGAAATGTGCCTAAAATCCCGTGGGAAAGCAGTACCATAAAAAGAAGGAGAGTTCTGAGAAATTGAAAGCTCAGTGCTGAAAACCAATATTATGATTTTAATTCATTGTGAGGTGTGTTTTTTTAAAGGAAAAAGTCAAAAATTTTAGATGATATGATTTGCAGTAAATTAATCAAGGTACTTGAACTGCTTAAGCTTACAGGATTTGAAGGAATATAAGCCAATTAATTACGTTGAATTCTTCATTGGATTTCCAAACTTGTGTGCTTGCAATTCTTTATTTCAAGGCATTTTGAACAGTTTACACTAGCAATAGTACCTTTTTCTTCTTCAGTGCACTTGCTGTAATCATAAGGCTTCACAATAATTTTTCAGAGAGAAAGCTGACTGCACAGAGGATGGACAGCGCAAGCTACAGCTCAGCATCCTTTTGACAAGTTGGGTACCACTGTATCAACTGACAACGTTCTTAGTTACAAAACCTTGTGTCATTTGGAACACGGCAGTGATACAAATAAGCAAGCACCAAAACATCTGGAAAGAATGATATATATACAGGGTGGTTTAAGCAAATAGGGAGCCTGTGGTCCACATCCATCAGACAGCCGACAAGAGATGATACAAGTATGAGCTCTGTGTATGGGGCATCGCTGTGTTTGTAGATTAAGGTTGCTGCCTTCTTAGAAAGCACCCTTTTGCACACGTGGCTGGAAGCTCATCCCTAACAGGGATGAGGGAGCCGGTGGCCCTCAGGACATTGTTCAGCTCCCACCACCCCTGACCTTTGGCCATACTTGCTGGGGCTGATGGGAGTTGGAGTCCAACAACCTCTGGTGGGTCACAGGCTCCTCATCACTCATCCAGAAGAACAATCCACGTGTTGTTTCCTTTAATGAGTTGCTGTTACGGACCTTTTTTATGTATGCTACAACAGCAGCAAGAATACTTATTGCACAGCATTGGAAGACACAAGAGTTACCCACGCTGGAAGAATGGCAGATGAAAGTGATGGACTATATGGAACTGGCCGAGATGACTGGCAGAATCAGAGACCAGGGAGAAGAGACGGTGGAAGAAGACTGGAAGAAGTTTAAAGATTATCTACAGAAATATTATAAGATTAATGAATGTTAAAATAACACCAGATTGAATTTAGAAGGTTATTAGTATAAAAGTCGTAAAAGTTAAAGATTTTATGATTTAAGAATTTAAGGAGATTAAGTTATATAAAGATGTTAAAATAAGACAAGGATTAATTAAGACAGAGGGTGGGGATTTGCTGAATGAATATACGATTTGGAATACAGTGGAGGGAGGTCTGGGGAAGTCGGGAAACAAGTAAATGAAAGAAATATCATAAAGATGAAACTGTTTTTATTAATGTTTTTTCTTTTTGATGTGTCTTGTATTATGTTGTTGTTTTTGTGTTTTTGTATTCATTGTTTTTTTCCTTTTTAATTTTGTTTTGTTTTACTTTCTGTGTTAAAAACAAATAAAATATTATATATAAAAAAAATATGAGTTGCTGTTACAGGATGATGTCAATGCACTAAACTGTGCACAGGCTAATGCAATGTTCCTGCAGTCGCAAGGGCTCAAACAGATATGTGTAGTTCCTCAGGAGTTTATTAACTTTAATGGAAGAGGCAGTTCCATGCACAGAAAGGAATGTGCATGTGAAGTGGTGTCCTTCATTGAAACGAATGGTGACACCTGCATGCGCAAGTATGGCACCCGGGTCAAAGCATTCTTCATTGGGGCATCAAAGTCCAATGCAACCACCAGTTTTCAAAATGTGACTCTTTGGATGCAGCAGAATTGAATTAAAAACTAATTATCAGCTGTAAGTTACTCAAACCTTCAATGAATATTCAAAAGCTAGCCTACGGTATTGTATGTGAGTTAAAGCAGATATTTAGCAATAGAAATGTTTAGTTGTCTTTAGAACATAAATATTTAAAGTCTGCAGTTTTACATATAATGTATTTTACATTTTCCCTGTGTGGGATTCATAAATCCTTCAAGCCAGGGGGGAAAAAAGGGAATAAGTCTGTGTTCAGTCATTTCTGAATAGCTAAGAGAAATATTTTTTTATATTATCTGAAAAACGTAAACAAAAACCTTCAGCCATTCCGCTTGGACAATATTGGCCATCTCATAAATAAATCCTTCAAGACTCAACATTCTGGTGCAGTTTCATCCCATAATATAATAGCTCTGGTGCACACAGTAGCTATTTTCTTGTCCAGAAAAGCCTGCCCTCAGCCTACTCAGAATCAGTAATATGTCTAACCCAATTCATCAAAAGTGTTGGAAGATAACTAAACAGCATTTGGTTGGAATACAAAAACCATCTATCACATCTCAACAGCTGTATCGTTGCAGATTCTCCCCAAAGTGCCTGCTGGAAGAATCTTGGTAGAGGCAGAGATAAAGGAAACAAACCGTTTAAAAATCACACTTTGGGGAGGGATGTGTGTGGAAATCACATCAATGATATGCCTAAAATTTAATTTAGCTAGCACTTATTATCTCATATATTTTTAGCTCTCCCTGTTAGTAAGAAATGCCCCACATAGGTGAACTCACTCCACAGAAAAACCGAATCGAGAAGAACCAGGTCCTAGTTTTCAGCATTGTCGAGGCTGGATATTATTGTTTTAGTAGTGCTAGATTTTATCGACGATTTTCTGTCCATTGCTGTATTGCATGGCACTACACCTATCTGCACTATACATTTAAAGAAGTATCATGCCACTTTAAAGCACTCATAGCTTTCCCCAAAGGATCCAGTGTTTCTTAAGGAGGCTGAGAGTTGTTAGGAGACCATTATTCCACTCACTGAGCTACGATTCCAAGAGTGCTTTAACTGTCAATCCCTCTTCCCAGGGAACTCTGGGAGTTGTGCCTCTGTGAGGGGAATTGGGGGCTTCTAATGATACTGCTATGATAACAGTGGTATATGGTACTGCTCTGGTTTAAATGTACAGTGCAGATGTGGCCTGTGTTTCGTTATTGAGGTCTTTTGCTTTGCTAAAATTCTGGAACCTGAAACTGTAACTCCTCCACTCCAGAATCAGACAGAACATATTTCTGTGAAGATGAAATCACAGTTTGGAACTGTTCCATAAGCAGACTCCACCCTTTCCCCTTCCTGCTAGCGAGCAGAGGTATTTGGATCCTGGTTAATACTCCTCAGGGACCTTCGTATTGACTTTTAGCGAAATGATCCAGCTTTCCAAACAGCCTGACCAAGACAGGCCTGCCAGTGTCTGGACTCCTTCCCAAAAAGTCACGCATCATCCCTGCCATGGGAAAGGGAAACAGGTTATCTTCTCATGATTATTAACAGCAGCAATTGCCAGATTATCCCATGAAAAGCCTTTAGAAAGAAATTACATGCAAAATTATAAATAAAACCAGAAAATATTAATCACGATTAAGGAAACCACTGAACAAAACTACAGATTTATGCAAGCTGAAAGCTGAATGTTCTTTCCCTCGGTTAATCCAGTTCAGATTAATTCATTGTATTAGAAAATTAATTTTTGCATTCTTGATAGCATTAATGTTCCTTGAAACAGATGGTCTGCTACTGTCTGGTGAGGAGGTGGAAAGACAGATTCTAACCAGGGGGTGGTGGTGGGGGGTGGGATGTGAAATAGCTTAACCACTCACAGACACAAAGGAAGATTGAACAAAAGGAACAAAAGTCCATTCTGCCGTCCACTCACCTTGCTTGAGTCAGAAATTAGTTTAATTTATGGGGGTTGTGCTCGCACATGACCTCCAAATCTAGGTGCAGTCCATCTCCTACCATCCATGACTTTTAGTCATGCTGGCTGGGGCAGCAATATATGGAAGGGGCCACATGGTCTAGCCATGCTATACTTGTCTGAAGAGTGAATCAAGGAAAGTGCAATCCTATCTGTGTCTACTCAAAAGTAAGCCGTACTAAATTTATTGGTGCTTACTCTCAGGTACATGGGGTTAGGATTGCAGTCTTACTTTGGAGTGGACATGCATTGGCTTAAGCTATATATAGTTTAGAGCCTCATTTCCTGTACCAAATTTACAGTGCAGAAGGTCAGTGTGCTACAGTTCACAACCAGATGTACTAGATATGTACACACACAAAAGAGAACACCATGCAGCTTGCATCACTCACTGGTTCCATAATCATTCTGCACCACAGACTGAAGCCCTTTGAGCATATGCACTGTGGCAATTTCATGTGCCATTGGCCGAAGAGATGTGTGGAAACATTTCTAATGAGAAGTCTTCATGCATTTATCACAGCATTACATGCTTCTGTACATTGCTTAAGGTCAAGGTAGATAATCAAATTGATAAGGTGACCTTCAAAAGCCCTTTGGGTGCCCCCGCCAAGTGAGCTATGACTAATGGGTATTGGGGAGATGGCCTTCTACCTTGCCTTCCACCTTCTTGACTTGCACCCACTCGGCATCCTTCTTGGATTTTAGGTGCAGACCCAGTTAAATGGCGATGACAACAACTACTCAGTGTTTCTACAATACAAAGCTGTTTTAACACAAGGTGCTCTTCCTAGGAGAACCTGTAGGAGAGAATGGGATGGGGCATTTACCTGACCTCCTAGCAGCAGAGCCTCTACAGCTCACCTGGAGGGAGAGTGGGAAGGGCAAGGAAGCAGGGAGGTCAGTGCTGTGCAAACACACCAGCAGGAGCACCATGTCAGTTGAAGTCTCCACTGCCTTGGCTCGCTCCCTCTCCCTCTTGGTAAGCAGCAGGAGGTTATGTAACTACTGCTATCCTACCCTATCAACTACTACTGCTCAGAACTGAAGTTCTGGAGTGGTTAGAGTTTTTTAGGAGGTGGGGTGCAGACAAGCAAACATCTGAAGACACACCAGCTACGGTCTAAGGCCTTTATTTTCAGGGTAGAGAATGTTTTCCAAAATGTATTCCACTAAACGTAATAGGATGTAGGAATTCCCAGCGTTTTCACCAAACTACCATTCCCAGAAGCCCTGACAGTTAAAATGATATAAAACTGGCATAAGTTTGTATTGTAGCTGCACTGCTGCCCCCAATGAATGGATTATAGGTGCTTCTGGAGGACAATCATGCATGGTTCAGACAACTGGACCACCACTGCCTCTAAATGGTACCATGACCACACTCTTGGGGGGGGGGGGAGATTTCTGCATGTTTCAAAGAATCCAGCTGGTGATAACAAAAGATTGTGAAAATAATTAAGTTAAACATAATGATAAAGAATTCTGAGACGGGGCTGAGTGATTTGCTGGTGAATCATGATGACACAACAATTCTATTGTTAAAATGTTGTTGATCAAGAAATATCTTTCTGGCTTCCAACCAATGGCTATTAACAGATGTCTATTTACCCTTGGGCTCAGCACAAAGCCATCAAAAATATGTAAATGAATGGAAAAAGTGGATTTTAGAATGCAGTGTAACAGAGCACATCTCTCCGTGAACAAAAGGAGGTAAATTGGAGACAATATGAATAGGGTGGAACCAGTAGCTTGCAAACAACATTGTGTCCTGACCAATCTAAAATATTCATTGTCTAAAATACCCCACATGGAATGCATTCCCTGGTGCCTAAGACCTGGAATAGTCCCCTGTGCATGTTAGCAGATTCAGCTTGAGAAGAGGTGTTTGGATCCACCAGTCCTACTACGTTAGGTAACTTCATAATACAAATCAAACCAGGGTCCATGGACAAGGGTTTGATTTGGTATTTCTCACTAACTTGAACATATCAAATGTCACTGGCTCCCAGGATATTCCCGAGCACAATTCAAAGTGTTGGTGCTAACCTTTAAAGTCCTAAATGGTCTCGGCCCAGGATACCTGAAGGAGCATCTCCACCTCCATCGTTCAGCTGGGACACTGAGGTCCTCCTCCGAAGGTCATCTGCTGGTTCCCTCACTGTGAGATGCAAAGTTACACGGAACCAGGCAGAAGGCCTTCCCGGTAGTGGCACCCTCCCTGGTGGCACCTTTGGCCCACTTTTTGAAATATGGCAACCCTGCAATAGCCCTTTCCTGCTCATGATCCCCAACAATTGGTGTTCAATGCTGCTTCTGATATGGGAGGTAATATAATCACCATGAATGTTCCAATCCCTCTTTAAAGGTAAAGAGGTAAAGATACCCTGACCGTTAGGTCTAGTAGTGGACGACTCTGGGGCTGTGTGCTCATCTCACTCTATAGGCTGAAGGAGCTGGCGTTTGTCTGCAGACAGCTTCTGGGTCATGTGGCCAGCATGACCAAGCCACTTCTGGCAAACCAGGGCAGCGCACGGAAACACCATTTACCTTCCTGCCGAAGTGGTACCTATTTATCTACTTGCACTTTGATAAGCTTTCAAACTGCTAGGTGGGCAGGAGCTGGGACTGAGCAATGGGAGCTCACCCCGTTGTGGGGATTTGAACTGCTGACCTTCTGATCGGCAAGCCCTAGGCTCTGTGGTTTAGACCACTACGCCACCCATGTCACATTATTACCTATATGACCATTAAAGTTCCTTCGAAGTGCTAACTACTGTTTTCCTATGCATCTTTTAGACCAGTTGGATGCTTAAGCTCTGAAGATTCAAGACTGCTTTATTTCAAGGATCTTTGGGGATATGCCCACTAATTTGGGGAATGTAGTCATGTACCCCTAATGCAGCAGGGCAGATTGGGTAAGAGGAGGAAGAACCCTAATCTCTCTCTCTCTCTCTCTCACACACACACACCCACACCCACACCCACACCCACACCCAAACTTAGAACTGCAAGGTAAGTTGGGAGGGAATAGGATCACATATGATATGAAGTAAGGTATGTAGAAAATCACTTAAAGTTGTGGAACACAGCAAGTACAAGTGGGATCAGGGTGTGGGAATTGTTTTCACACTTGTTCATTGCCCTGGAATCTCCTGTTAAAGGACACTTTGGCAATATTTCAGCTGAATAACTAAATATATAAAGCAAACAAAGCTCAAGCTACCTGAGCAAATTAAAACAGCTGAAGGTCAATAAAGAAGGGCAATCATGGGTCTCAGAGAAGAGTTTATTCCGCAGCATTGGGGCAATGTAGTCACGTACACATTTATACATAAAGTAATTAAGAAACATGAACATGTTCTGCCACTCTGCCTTTGCCCTGGACATAGCACTCAGGTTGTACTTCTGATCAGATTAGTTGACGATCGAAGCCCACAGAAAATATTTCATCAGTTTGATCCTTCAATAGCCCTTACAATATAATCCTGTACACATACACTCAGAAATAAGCCCCATTGGCTTCAATGGGACTTACTCTCAGGTATGTTGGTATAGAGTTGTAGCATTAGTTGAATTGATCAGAAGGTGCTTGTGTGTGGAATATTCCAACCTCTGGCATCTCCAGCTTCTCCAGATGATTGAGGGCCCCTGACATGTCATCCTGACATTGCGCACATGATGATGTGTGATGTCCTGATGTCACACTTGGAACTCTCTGAATTTTGAGGGGGCCCAGCCCCTGCAAAAAAGATCAAGGCCCGAAGTGCCTTGGGCCCAGAAACTGGTGCCCTTGTACCCTGGAGACGCCAGAGATTGGAACAGGGGGCTGTTGCGTACTAAGCAGATGCTTCACCACTGACCTCCAGCCTTTCTCCAAATGGTAAAATTGGGAAGAGATGATAGGAACATAGGAATACACCTTATACCAAGCCAAGCCATTGGTGCATCTGTTGACAATGACAGGAAGCAGCTCTCCAGATTTTCAGCCCAGGGTATTTTTCAGTCCCACCTGGAGATGGAACCTGCAACCTTCTGCATACAGAGCAGAAGCTCTGTCACTGCAATACACATCCCTCCCCCCTTCCCAATATATGTAATCTCTCTCATTGGTTTTAGAAAACGCTAATTATCTGATATTGCCACAACCCTGCTTCTAAAAACCAGGTGACTTAGGTGGTGTTCCAGCTGTGCAGAGCTAAGTGGGACAGAGGCAAGAAGAATAAACGTTCAAAAATCGTGGTTTTGATCCCGAAACGTGCCACTTCTTTGAAGTGCTAAGAATCCTCCAGGGCTGGAACTATATAATCAACACATCAGGAGGAGACATGCCTTCATTTCAAATGGTGGCAGGCCGTTCTGTCCTGTAGCCGTTTCCAGCCCCCGAAGGCGGAACATTTCTAAACCAGGCACCTAACTTTGTACTAGAAGGTGACTTTATTCCGACACGGCGCACAGTCTCTCCAGTCAGAGCATCTCCCTCTTCTGCACATTTATTTTCCTGATGGTTTCTCAGCCTTGCTTGTGGAGCCCACGTGAGCTTTATTATGTCAGGCTACCGTAAAGCACCAGTGAGCTTGACAGTGAATCATTTCATCGCAACATTAATCTGGGCTTGGGTTGTGGGTATTTGGGGGAGGGTTTGTATCTTCCTTTCTGGCTGTGCCATATGGTGCCTTAAAAAACAACACAAAGCAGCTTCCAAGGTGTGATCGTGCACAAATTGCAGGCTTACGTGCTTCGAAGGAATAAAAGAAAAATGGGGAACGGCTCCTGGCGATGCTCCTTCACTCCAGAAGCAGGGTTCACATGGCTTCTCTTTTGTTGCACTCCGACAGCAGAGACAACAACCAAGAGCCTTTCAAATTCTTCTCCGTTGCCTCTTTCCCAAGTATCAAAATAGCTGTGCCTGATGGCGATGGAAATCTCCTCTCACCAGCCTTCCTCACAAAGGCACAATTTGTATCTTTTTTTGAAAAATGAGCCCTGTACTGATGAATTATAGCATTGACTCAGCAAGCAAAGGAAGATAGAAAACAAGAGGATGCAAAAAAATGTGCAGGTATTAATTTCTTCCCCTTCTCTCATTGCTTCACCCTAAGCCAGGGTTGGAGGACCTGGGGAGCTCCAGATGTTGATGGACTTCAATGCTCATCAGCACCGGCGAGCATGGCCAAAGGTCAGGGATGTTGGGGATGGTAATCCAACAGAAGATCAGGAGGAAAACTGGTTCGCTGTCCCTGCCCTGGGTTGCCCAAGGCTCATAAAATAAGAATGGAATATATAATAACATCTAGCTGTCCACTGCACACTTTCCCCTCTTAACTGCTTTTATAGTATGCCTATCTTAAGGGGGTGATCCAAAGAAGACAGAGTACCCCTCATTGGAAGAAGAATTATACACTGAATATATTGTACCTGCCAAGTACCCCAGAAAAAAATGGGACATCCTGGTTTTTTGCACAAGTTTGTGGTGGTCATTTTGGGTACAGTGCATTCTCACCCCTAGGCAGTGCTTTTTTGGGGTTGCACAAGATCTTGCCCTCCAAAAGTGCTTTTTTGGGGCAAGAGGAAGATCTGGGTCAGGTGACTCTCCCAGAAGCACGTCCTGGAAGACGTGCGCCCCAGTTTGGGGTCTGGAAGAGTTGGACAGTGTGATAGATACAGTGCTTTTTTTCCTTAAGAAAATGTTTAGGGGTACTCTCATTTTGACTCAAGAAAACTACCATTTTATAGTTCAAACCAGGGGAAATAAATTCAGTAAATGGACAAAAGTACAAAGAGTCACAAAATGTTTAGGGGTATGCATACTCCTGCATCCCCCCAGAAAAAAAGCACAGGATAAATACATCCTGATGGTTAGTTAGTTGGCAGGGCTTCCAGATCACAGGGCACAGAGCTGGGCACAGGGCCTTTGCAGGTACTTCCAATCTGCTGGTTGGTGGTGCCTGGAAACAACCTGTTGGCCAAGTTACCTCCCCACCACTTCCACTTGACACATACGCTCCATTTTTCCAATGAAAATAGAAATGTCCCCTCCAACATTTCTCCATTGAAAATAGGGGTGTCCTAAGGAAAAGCAAGGGACGTGGGTGGCGCTGTGGGTTAAACCAGAGCCTAGGACTTGCCGATCAGAAGGTTGGCAGTTCGAATCCCCACGACGGGGTGTGCTCCCATTGCTCGGTCCCTGCTCCTGCCAACCTAGCAGTTCGAAAGCACGTCAAAGTGCAAGTGGATAAATAGGTACCTCTCTAGTGGGAAGATAAACGGCGTTTCCGTGCACTGCTCTGGTTTGCCAGAAGCAGCTTAGTCATGCTGGCCACATGACCCGGAAGCTGTACGCCGGCTCCCTCGGCCAATAAAGCGAGATGAGTGGTGCAACCCCAGAGTTGGCCATGACTGGACCTAATGGTCAGGGGTCCCTTTACCTTTAAGGAAAAGCAGGACATTCCAGTACAATTCAGAAACCAGAATGACTTCTGTAAATCCAGGACTGTCCCTGGGAAACAGGGATACTTGGAGGGTCTGTATATCATATGTGGCATCAGGTGTAAGGCAAGCGGTCATGGCTTGACCAAAGCAGCCTGTGGAAGCCTGGGAGGCCTAAAGAGGCCTGATGGTCAGAGGTTCCTATCTGCTGCTATGTAGGTTGGAAGGAAAAGCATCCAGCAATGTTCTCCAGGCTCATGCTGTATCTTTATTCCAGGTGGAAGGGGTTGTTGAGGCCTTCAGTATCAAACTGGCTAGATAAATTGCACTTAGAGGTGGCACTTTCACGCATGACACATGAAAATGTTTCTTTACTGTGTTATCACTATGCCAGAAAACCCCCTACTATTTTTCTCATGCTGGGCAGCTGTTAAAGGCATAGACAAAAAAGTATGGGGGGAAACATGGCAACTCTAGTAGCAAAGTGCCCCATGTCCCAAATGTGAGGGAAGGCAGAAAGTAATCTGTTACAGCGCCTTTCAATAACTTCCTGAACTTCTTGTTTGTTTGTTTTTAAAAACACCCTGCAAAACAAATGCTTCACAGCCTATTGATGATGGATTTAATTTTTAGTCGCAAGTTCAGTTTATATACCTAGAAGCCATTAGCACTTCTGAAATATTTCATTTAGATTATTATAATTAGACATTTGATAGTTGTTACACATTTTTTGCTTCTGCCTGTCGTTTGCTCTGCATTTGTTTGTTGTGTGTTGTTCACAGTGGTAATTTAATATGCTTGCAACTGCATTTACCAGTTGGAAGTTAACTCCTGTGACCTAAATCTTACATAAATAATTCTGGTAATTATCCTCCATGTTGGAACAGAAGCCTTGACTGTAAATATTTATAGCTGAGATTCTGCAGAAAGTGCTTTGTGGGGTGCTAGATAAGGTTGGGCTCTAGCATGACGGGAAGAGTTTTCTTGAATGTTGCTGGGGAGGAGTTTGGAAGCTTCCATCGATTTAGCCACCTACAAGACTATCCTCTGTAGAGAACTCTCACCAAACCAGCATCCTTTCAAGGCAATCTAACCCATACTTGCCTTAAAAAAACAACTATCCCTTGCCTTCAGTTTGGTGGGGCTTGGGTAAGGTTTTTCTTGGCTCAGAGTATTTTCTTGGCTACCTCATCCAGCTTCCAGATCCCATGAGTTGGTGGGCAGATTATGCAGCAGGATAAAAAATTCAACACCCGGTGCTGCCTTAATACAGTTGCACACTTCCGTCACTGGGTACTTTTGAAAATGGCTTCTCCATGCAAACCAAGAAGTGATCTTTCTAGACAATGGAACAGTCTTCTTATCTCTGTGGCTGTGATCCCTGAGTGATGTGGATACTGTCAAGCAGTCAAATGTGCCTGCATACTATGTCTGTTTCCCTCCCTCCCACCTACTCCTCTGCGCAGCCCCGGGCACTGGCAACCCATGTTACACCACTGATCTAATTCCATCACCAGGGCAGGGTGTGTGTGTGTTAGGTTTTAACACACAGTAACCTCCAGGTTTTGTTGGACTACAACTCCCATGAGCCTTGATAATTGGCCATACTGGCTGGGGCTGATGGGTATTGGAGTTCCACATACCTGAAGGGCACCAGGTTGCAGAAGGCTGCTTTAGATGAAATGAAGTAGTGATGGATTTTCTCTCTTTTGGGTGTAGGAAGAGTTTTGTCACCCAACTTCACAAAATTTCTAGGATTCAACAGCTAGGATTTATGCAAAGGGCATAAAATCATAGAATCACAGAACTGCAGGATTGGAAGGGTCACGAAGGACTGCCTTGCAGTGAAGATGAGAAAGTTGCTATTTCCTACTAAGGACTTTCACACGCACACTTTCCTCTCAGTCCTCCTTCCTCTCCCCTCCCCACCTTCTTGGCAAGTCTCTAGGGATCTTATCCCCCAAGGTCATCTAGCATTCATGGATCCAAGAGAAGCAAAATTCCTAGCTAGGAGAACTTTACAGTCACCACTAAAATTTCCTGGGTCATTTTATGATGCTAATATATGTATGTGTGCTGTGGGCCATAAAGTTGGCTATGTTTCACAGAAAACACAAATACTACCAAGACAGTACAAGAGCCATCCACTTCCTTTTTGTGGCCACACATCCCAATGAAAATAAGAACACCTCAGGCAGACATTTACAGTTATGATCTATGTTCCATTTTTTTATAGTTGTCAGGATGCACCTCGTTGATCATGCAAACAGCACCAATTCAGGTTGTTCCAAGCTGGCCCGGGTGCTAAGCCAACTATGTTAATGAAGCTGCAAAGGGCCTTCTCTCCCTCCCCTCGACACATTTACAAGCCCCATAAAGCCTAGTACTAGAAATGCAAAAGTATCTTAAGGACACACCAACTCACATCCTTTGATTAGTGCAAAAGAAAACATGTCCACTCTTGGGGCCCTGTGATACACAAGTGGGTGCTCTGCCCCCTGCTAATAGGGGGGCTAGTTTTAGAAGCAGGCATTCTAACTGTTCCTTTAACAGCCGTCTGATTTGCAGCAATTAGCAGGTGACCTGGTTTAGCTTCATAGCCTGAAAAGTCCAAGCTGCTGCTATCAAGCTGCTGTTAAAACAACAGGGATCAAGACAGGCTGTTTCTTTTTCCTTGGCTGGCTGGCAACCTTAAGTGCCGATACGGATAGAGAGAGCTAGACTGTGCTGTCCCAACAGCTATGGATCAGTTGAATTGTTTACATTTTAGGGACATAGGTAGAAACATAGAAAGCAACCTTATATTGAGTCAGACGATTGACACACCCTTCAGCATTTCTCCTATGAAAATAGTAACACTAAAGGGACCCCTGAACGTTACGTCCAGTAGCAGACGACTCTGGGGTTGCGGCACTCATCTCGCATTATTGGCCAAGAGAGGCGGCATACAGCTTCCGGGTCATGTGGCCAGCATGACTAAGCTGCTTCTGGCGAACCAGAGCAGTGCATCAGAGTACCTTCCCATCAGAGCAGTACCTATTTATCTACTTGCACTGCGTGCTTTCGAACTGCTAGGTTGGCAGGAGCAGGGACCGAGCAACGGGAGCTCACCCCATCACGGGGATTTGAACCGCCGACCTTCTGACTGGCAAACCCTAGGCTCTGTGGTTTAACCCACAGCACCACCCGCGTCCCTATGAAAATTCCGTAACATCTCTACTATTTATAGCCCACCCATCTGACTGGGTTGTCCCAGCCTCTCTGGGCAGCTTTCAACATATATAATAACATCATGAAACATTATACATTTGAAAACTTCCCTATACAGTTGTACCCCGGGTTACAAACACTTCAGGTTACAGACTCTGCTAACCCGGAAGTAGTACCTCAGGTTAAGAACTTTACCTCAGGATGAGAACAGAAACTGTGTGGCAGCTGCAGGAGGCCCCATCAGCTAAACTTTTACCTTAGGTAAAAAATGGTTTCAGGTTAAGAACGTACCTCCGGAATGAATTAAGTTCGTAACCAGAGGTACCACTGTACAGGACTGCCTTCAGACAGCTCGGGGGTTGAATAGTTTCCTACCCTCCAACATTTCTCCAATGAAAATAGGGATGTCCTAAGGAAAAGCAGGACATTCCAGGATTGAATCAGAAACTGGGACGGCATCTGTAAACCTGTGACTGTCAATGGTAAATAGGGACACTTGGAGGGTCTGCATTGGTTCATCTAGCTAAGGGCTGGGGAACCCTTGACCCTTCAGATGTTGCCAAAACACAGCTCCCATCAGCCCCAGCAAGCAAGGGCAATGACCAGGGATGGTGGGAGTTGTAGTTTAGCAACATTTGGATGCCACAGATTCCCCACCCATGATATAGCTCACTATTAGCCACACTGGCCTGATTCACACCGCGCAGTCAGCCAAACCAAGGTTAGCATGAGCTTAACCACAGTTTGGACAACACAGTAAACCGAACTTTGGCTTATCTCAGTATGGTGCAGCAACAAAAAGCACTGGGAAGGAGCAAAGTGACTGCAAGCTCCTCTCCAGAAGTTCACTCCCTTGCACAGTCTTCACTTAGCACATAGCGCAAGTGAGTGGTAGTGGCTTTTCAGGATATCAAGCAGGAGTCTCCCCCAGCCCAATCCAGAGATGCCAAGGGTTGCACTTTGGTCCTCTGCAGGTGGAACACATGCTCTGCCATTGAGCTGTGGCCCTTCTATGCAAAAGAGGAGAGGCATTCCTGTGCCAGATGGCACCCTATATTGCAGGGTGATGAGTGCTGTGCCAGGGCTGCAAAGGGATTAAATAATGTTTGATTCTTGCCTCTTAAAGCAGTTCCTCAACAGTTGAGAAGAAAATGGCTCAGTAAATGGCCTGAACCCCTGGCCTACCTGGTGGCAAGCGCCCAGTCCAGGGTCAATCCATAGGTCCAAAGTCCAAACTGAAGCACAGTCCCACAGAGATTCTACCTCATCCAAGCTGGGGTCCATCAACATGGGCACTTGAGCAGACACAGCACCTCAGCTCTGCTGCTGTTTTATAGTTTGCATGCTGATTGCAGCACCTGGGCTTGGTGAGGCAAGTGACCTCACCTGTTCCAAGTCTACTCCAGCTGAGGAATCACACACTAGTGAGCCCCGCCTGGCTTGCTAGTGAGCTGGGCTGTGGGCCCTTGCCTGCCTCTGCCTCCTAGAGCACCCTGCTTGTTGCTCCCTATGCCTCAGAGCCCCCTGTGTTCGTGGAGGCTGGGATCCCTGTGGCTCTGGTGATGGGTCTTGCTGCTCTGGTTCCTGTGCACTGACCCCCATCCCCTTATCATCCTCTGACACTCCATGAGTACTTTCTACACCAGCCTCTCCTTGCCCCATCCTCAGCTTGCCCCGGTGTGTCCCAGTCCCAGTTGCTATACCCCGCACTGGGATCCTCTTCCTCTTCTCCATTGTCCTGCCAGTCTATGACACTAAACTAAAGGCTTTCATTGTAAGGATGAGAGTCTGTTAGAAATAAAAACGCCCAACACATTAGAAAGCATGTAAGAACTAACATGCCACATATTGCACAAGTAATTTTAGTCATCATCCTTCATACTAGAATTGAATCCTTAACTGTAATTATTTGAACTATAATAATATCAAAAATAAACAAAGTTGTGACACAATGTAACTGAAGCTGGTATACCGGAGAGTGACATTTTATTGCTAACATATTTAATTTTTTTAAAATCTTGCAAGTGTGTGTGTGTGTGTATCCCAAGCAGGTATGCTTTTACTTCATATTTTCACCAACTAAAAGTAGCCCCAACTAAGGAATCAGCTGCACCAGATGCAAGTCTGCATCCTCAGTTTGTACTCACAGTTGTGAGAAGAAGAAAAAGGTCATTTTTCCCGTGTTGAATCTGTATTTGTTGAAGTGCCTCCATGTAGTTCTATGGCCCATCCCATGGTCACTTTCCCTCTGTCATAAATGATGACACAAACTGACACTTAAGAGGAATTTGCATGACTCTTTTCAGATGACAACTAATGAATTGTCAAACCAACACAAGGTTGGGAGAAGGGCATAGTAAGTGGTGTGATCCCCCCCCCCACTTTCTCCTCCCTCCCCCCCCCTTCCCCACAAATCCCACCTGCAAATCATCTGGGCTCCCAGTTCTCTTGCTATAGTGACAAGATGGCACTAATGACAAAACACGAGTGTTGCCTTTTATACAATGACGGGTTGTGGACCACATCCAAGCCAACATATTTAGCAAACAACAATGACAACTCCGGGGAAGAGGCGTTTTACCCTTGGAATGACCACCAGTGAAAAGTAGCCCCTTTCTGTTTTGTGGGCTGTTTTGCTTCTTTATTGCAGTCTCTAGCGTCTGCAGCAAAGAGTCATTCTGAGTTAAATATGGATCTGACAAAACTGAAAATGAAACTGTCCCAGGATGGCATTTTTACAAAAGAGTTTTAGATTTTTATCTCTCTTCCACCAGATTAACTTTTCTACTTAAGAGAGGCACTGTCTTATGAGTCAGAGCAAATGTTGAAAGGTTTAATGTAGCTTTTAGTCACAGTTCCGTAGCGAGGCCACAAAATGGCCTTTCCCCTCCTGCTCAGTCTCAGCAGAGCTGACTGGATTTTTGGCAGCCCCTGATTTCAGAGGTAGCAATTCTACAGGTTTATGTATATAAAAGAACCAGGTTTGAGCTGAAAGTCCAGTTTCAAAAACCCTCATGGCAGCCTCCCCCACCCCCCTTTTTGGCAGATAGTCTGAAGAAAATGTGCAAGTAGAGTCACCGGTGATATTTCACATAAAGCAAAATTCAAAGTGAATTTTGTGGCAGGGCCTGAGGTGCAGCCAAGGAATTTCAAATTCAATAAAGCTAGTGAACCTTCCCAAGGGGCTCCTGTGCCTTCCTAGGTTGACAAAGGAATTCAATTTTTAAAAAGCTTTTTAAGAACATTAGAAGAACTCTAACTCTACTGGATCAAACCAAAGGTCACTGTAGGTTGAGGCCACCATCTTCATTTCCACCAGATGCTTGCAGAAAACCCATGCGTAGTCTGAAGGCAACATTTCAGTTTATACCCCATCTCTGCCCATGCCAATGGTATTCAGTGATCAATGGGCTCTGGATATAGACGTTTCTTAAAGCCACCCATGAATTTGTGACACACCATTGATCCTCCTTTCTCTTTTATAAAGGCATTTGGCAGAGCAATCCAAACCCGCTTTGCGCCAGGCTGAGGGACGGGTTGGATTCACAGAAGTGCCCCTCTGCCTAACTCCGCCAGCCTCCATTGGCCTCCCACCCACTGCTACCTGTGGATTGACTCTGGTATTGCTCTACTGAGGTGCAGCTCCACCTGCTGCCCACCAAACAAGTGGATGGAAGCAGGGCTGGCTTGAGGTACTTTGGCACCTGAGGCAAACCACAAATGGTGCCCTTCCCCCACAACCAGGGAAGATGGGCTGAGTAAAGATCGACACCTGGAACAAGGTGGGAATCAAGATCTCTATCAGGAACCAGGGAGGGAATCAAATTAACCATAACCAATGGTGGTCTTGGGGATCAAAGGCCATGCAGGGGAGAAAGGTGCTGGCTCTGAATCAGAGCCCAGGAGACCCCAGAAACTGGTCCCAGCCATTCTCTCTAGAGGTGGAACAAGACCAGCAGTATCATCTTTTCACTGAAAGGTTGCTGTAGTGGCAGGGGAGGGCAGCTGAAGAGGTGGTAGGGTTGGCCTCCGGGGACAGCACAGCTGATGCCTTCCTTGGAGGCAGGACCGATTACCCCTTTGGATCTTGTTGCTTCTTTAGATCCTACTGCCTGAGACCTTTGCCTCACCTTGCCTCGTGAGTGGAAGTGCATTGGTGGGATCCCTACCAGCAGAAACCTCCCAAATAGGTCCCTTTGGATCCTTGGCAAGGCCCTATTGCTGTGCAGCAATCTGCTTGCCCCTCCCACCTTATTATTATTATTTATTAAATTTTGCATACTGCCCTATACCCATAGATCTCAAGGTGCAGATGGACTGTGAAGGTGCCGGTGGTCCCAGCCCTCTGGAAAACTCCACCAGGGTGGAGTAGATTTGGGATCACAGCCTAAGCCATTGGCCATCACCACATTTCAATGATTATGCTCCATCAGTCAAGGCTGGTTCCTGTCCTGTCAGGTAAGCTCATTTACATGTTATTAGGAGACGAGAGAGAAGTCAATCCAGGCTTGCCATTGCTGGTAGCAGCTCATTTCCCACCACAACTCTGTGCAATCCATTCTCTGTGGCTTGTGCAAGAGGACAGGAAGGTGGAATCCAAGCCACACAGGAAGAAAGTTCATTGTCTACCTTCTACCTTTCACCTTTGCTGCAGAGCAGAAAGAGAACGAGGAGAGGTCAGAGCAGCCCTAAATTGGCGAGGTCTGCTCCCCCGTGATTGGTCACCATGGCCCAGGTGACCTTGCCCCTTCTTCCTTAGGAAATTCCTGTCAGCCTCTTTCAGGAAAGTGGGTAATGGTAGAAACTCACCTCTGCTAAAAGATGCTTCCACATTGCTAATTTGCCTGTTTGTCCTGACAGCTCCAAGGCTCCCACAGCGCAGTTCTTCCAAAGCTTCTTAGATTTGATTTCAGCATACTATTGATATTACAAAGGGCACAATCACATCCAACCCCAACACCATTTCACCCCCAAGTTTTGCAATGGAGAGTTGCTACAGTCATTTTCTATTAGCCCGATGAGAAATACTTTCAAGAATGCCACTTCCCTGATCTCTTTGACTTCAACTTTTTTATTATTATGCTAACGGCTGCGCTGCACGGACTGGTTTGGCTTTACTTTTGCATTCTCTTTCTTTCACTCAGCCTTCTTCACTGAAATTGATGGGGATTTGGGCAAGTGATCCATGTGTCTCATTTCTGGTATGGATGAGCTGCCTCATTTTTATCTCCTTCAGGGAAGATTTAGAGTACTGCTTAAAGTTTTAGACTATTGTGCAATGAATATATATATATATATATATATGGAAAATCTTTTCAGGGAGCACTTTGGGCTGGTAATCATTTGTGCAATGGAATTTACGCTTGCAAAGTCACACTCCCTGCCAATCACTTAGATGCAGGTCATAATACCACATTTGTTTCATTGGAGGCAAGGGTGAAGGATGCAACCTTTTTCTCAGAAACAAATAAAAATGATCAGCATCCAAAAGGCCATGTGAGATGGTTATGATGATGGCAAATCTCTGAGTAAATGTTCGATGAGTTGTATAATAGGAACAGTTCAAGGCAAAGTGCTCTCAAGTGGAGGGAATGTGCATCTTAAAAAAGAAACAACTACCCACAATTTTTTATACAGTACAGCACTGTAACATTAATTTATCCGGTGGAGTGAGGCTGGGCTTCTTGCTCACAGTGTGAGAAGTGGGTTTCTCCACACAAAGTGCATCTCAGTCTGTTCTCCCAAGTCCCACCCCCCCTTTTTTGAAGCAACACTTAAGCTGAGTGTTTTACTCAGAGCAGAACTGATAGCTCGCTGTTTTCCCCCACACCCAGCCTTGGCCAGTGCTCCAGGAGCTACATGGCAGTGGGGGCCATACCACATTCTGTCACACACATACAAAATACATACACAGATCCTGAGCTTTCCTCCTCTTCAGCTGATCCATGCAGATCAGCTGAGAAGGGTGGAAATTGCCCTCTCCCTGCTCATCAAATAATCAATCCCAGAAACTACAACTAATCCAGAATGCGGCAGTTAGACTGGTGACTGGAAGTGGCCACCGAGACCACCTAACACCGGTCCTGAAAGACCTACATTGGCTCCCAGTACGTTTCTGAGCACAATTCAAAGTGTTGGTGCTGACCTTTAAAGCCCTAAACGGCCTCGGTCCAGTAAACATCAAGGAGCATCTCTACCTCCATCGTTCAGCCCAGACACTGAGGTCCAGCTCCAAGGGCTTTCTGGCGGTTCCCTCACTGTGAGAAGTGAGGTTACAGGGAACTAGGCAGAGGGCCTCCTCAGTAGTGGTGCCCGCCCTGTGGAATGCCCTCCCACCAGATGCCAAAGAGAAAAACAACTACCAGACTTTTAGAAGACATCTGAAGGCAGCCCTCTTTAGGGAAGTTTTAAATGTTTGATGTTTCATCGTGTTTTTAATATTCTGTGGGGAGCCACCCAGAGTGGGTGGGGAAACCCAGCCAGATGGGCAGGGTATAAATGAATGAATAATTTATTATTATTATTACTACTACTACTACTACTACTACAATCTGATGACCAGGGAAGGGGCAACTTGCATTCCCATCTGGATGCTGGGCTGCAGGGTGAGGTTGAAATCCCTACTCCCAAAACTGCTTTAACGGGACAGTCAACAAATTCATGGTCTACCATTGGCTCTTGTTGTGATGCTCATGCCGCCACTGAAAAAGTGTTTATGTGCATAGGAATGCTTTTGCTCATGTGTCCCACTTGTGGGCTTCTCACAGGCATCTGGTTGACCACCTCAAATTAGATGGGCCTTTGGGCTCACCCAGCAGCATCTTTCTTCTGTCCTCATCATGTATATTACTTTAGTTTTATGAGCCAGTGTTCCCAGAGAGGAATAATTATGAACCTTAGGCTTCAGTTTGGTTTTCAGTGCTGCTGACTTTATTTAATTTATTTTTTATGTTCACCACAAAGTAATTCTCTTATGCTAAAACCATTATAGTAATTTGCTATTGCCAAACTTTTTCAAAAGTGTTGGGCTTAAAAATAAACTCAAAAGCTGCATTTTGTAAAGTGCTTTTTTATTATTAGGCATTGTCAACTGCTCAGTGAAGTGCTTTCATGCAAGCTCGACTACTGTTAACCTAGAAAAATCACTGCTATTCAGTACATAAAAGTCAGTCATCAAAAGTGCTACATGTTTCTAAAACTGAACCAGAGCCTGGTTTCGTTTCCAGTCACGTTGGAATATTTCAGTGAATTAACATTGGCTCACCAGCTCACTATTTCTGTAGAAGTTCTCTGAATGCACATCAGCTCAACACAAGCAAGCTGAAGTCCCATTGATTCCAATGGGAGAAACTTAGCTTACTGTTTTCTCATTGAGCTAAATGGGACTTTTAGTGTGCAAATCTATGAAGGTAAGCCATATTGAACTTAGTAGTACTTACTTTTAAGAAAATATGCAAAGGATCTTGCTGCATACTGCTTAACTTTGGTTGGATCATGCACCTTATTTTTGGTTTTCAGGCAACATAATGTATACACTGGATTCAAAAATGTGAAGGCACATCATACCTCAACGACGAAAATGATATGTATAATGTGCAAATGCTGGATAAATGGATTATGGTGCATTATGATGATTGATTTCAACCAAGGACTCTGATTCAATATTTCTTTTCTTAAAAAAAATGAAAAAGAAACAATGCTACTCCTATAGCTAAGAAGCAAATGTACATACCATATCATGAAACAACAGCTCATTTACTTACAGTAATAACAGTAGGTGAAAAAATATCTTTAGAAACCTTTGTCTTCCTCTTAGAGCACACCAGGTGCATCATCTCCAAGTTTATTACAACAGATAAAGCATATATTTGAAAAAGTGCAGTAGAAGAGAATAATATTGTAGCCTGTTTTTCCAGGGATGGAGTCACACATGCACGCTCATCTCTTGAATGCAACACTAACACAATCATCTACAGCATGTGTGAAGGGGCCCATCGTAAGAGCTAAAACCACAGTGAGAATTTTCATACACGCAATGTCACCTCAAACTAGATACATTTCAGTTCACACCTTTAGCCACAGCTATCAAGCACTGGGTAAACAGGAGATGCGCTTGCATGTATGAAGTAGCCCTTAATAAACATTTTTTAAAAATACAGATTATCTTTATCTGAACAGACATGACAGATATTTCTCAGCTAGACATGAATTCCAGTACACCTCCAGCAAATTAAGTGTAAATCGTTGGTGAAATAAGAGTACAAATAAATGATTTCTGGTGCGACCTCGTGGTTTAAGTGTTTACAAAAAGTTATGGCAGGTAGCCGGATGTGAAAGGTATATTTCATAAATAATGGTTATATAAACGTTTAACCACAGTTAACAAATTATGCTCGGTCAATTGGACTACATTTACTCATTATCATCATACTGTGTATTTCCTTTAAATTGATCTCCATCAGCTGGCTTCCTCATCTTGACATAATCTTCTTGAGAAGACAGAACAGCTCTACAGCTTGAGTCCAGTGAATCTACGCTTGTATCTTTCTGCATAATTTCCTTTGCTTGACAGATATTAATACGACCATTCATAGCGTCTTTTGAATGCGGTCTGGAAACATCGTTGGTTGCACCAAAAGAGCCCAACAGACCAATGCTGTCATTGCGGGATAAAAAAAAAGTGTCTGTGTTACCAGATGAAATAGTATTTAACTTTTTAGCATGTCTGACTGCTTCCCTGGTGCCTAGTAACTCACTATCCAAAGGATATGTTGCATTAGCGACCTCCTTTAAAATGACGGCGTTGCTAGCACGTGGTTTTTGACAACTGGCAATTTTATTATGTCGAATAAGACTATCTGAGGTAGTGGTAACTTTCCTTTTGATGCTTTCTTCAACGAGATTTAAAGCCTCAGCAGAGTAGCCCATGTCAGGGTCAGTTCTACTGAGCTGTTCTGAATTTCCTGTGTCTCTCTCTGGCCTTTCAAATGCATATTCATAGGGAGCGCTCTTTGTGTGGCTCAATTCTCCTAACAAAGAGTGCATATCCCCCAGAGATACTTCCTGTCTCCCAATGTTCTGATGCGGAAAAGCGGATATACAACTGTTGTTGTTGTTGTTGTTGTTGTTGTTATTGCTGCTGTTGAAAGTGATATCCTTATTATTCGGCAATATGATGTCCTCATCTGTGTTAGTCACTGGTATAACTTCCGCAACATCAGCCTTGCTATTTCTTCCATCCATCTCCTTTTCAGTACGCTTCATAGTCGTGTTACCACATTCTTTCACATTCTTTCCACTTTCCTTCTCCTTTTCTGATTCTTCAGCTTCACTTGTTTTCCCTTGCCTAGTTTCGTTTCCCCCCTTTTTGCCGACTTCACATGTCCTTGTCATACTGGTATTTGTGGCTTCCACTCCCTGAGATGCAGAAGTAGGAAAGGGCTGGCCATTTGATTGTGAGTCAACAGTTTCACCTCTCTTTTTCTCCTTGGTTTCCCAAATATAATCATCGCCATTTGCCAGTTGATGCTGGTTTCGGTCACCCACACATGGATTTAGACAGGTCCTGACGACCTCTTGTTCAGAAACTTCTGGTGGCCATTTTGGTTTATTCACTTTAACCTCCTCCTCAATAGAAAATGATTTTTTGGGTGTCTCCATAGAAGGAGGCCATGTGACATTTAGTTTCCCCCACTCTGTGTTTTGTTTTAAATTCTCACCCAAAGTTTCACGGTGCCCTCGCCTCCTGCCAGGATTTGAAATTTGATCAGTTGGTTTCTCTGTCTTTGAGATGGGTGGATGAACTTCTTGAGCACGAACACAGCCAATGGGACCTTTTTGATCTTTGGGAATCCATAATTCTTTATGTTGCTTGTGTCCAAAACCTTCATCATAATTTCCTTTGGATTTGAAAAGTTGCTTAAAATGGGGTTTACAGTATATTTTTCCATGGAGAGAAGCGTAATTTCCCAAGCTGCCAAATCAAAGAGAAAGTGTTTTATGGCATCTATCTATCACAAATGCTCCAAGAATATCCAATTTCAGTTGACATTTTAAGTACCTATAAATAACAGTTTCTATAAATATGGCCCTAACTCATATCATTTTAGAAAAGAGATAATAAATGCATTTTATTTAATGTATTCTCAGAGATTACAGATTCGATGTATTCTAACAGATTATGTCTACTAGCAAGTGATATAACATTCACTTTCAATGTTGGTTTTATAACTTTGTTTTAAATGTGGAAATTGGTTTTTCAGGGCCATCTGCTATCTTCCTGTGCAAGAAGTGGCACAAACCATAGCAGTGTGCAGCACTAGATAGAAATTGTTCTTTGTGAGGCAGTGTGGAATAAGGGTAGGTTGAAGGTGCCTATTCTTTTGACGGATCAGTCTTCAACTCACTATTGGGTTGTGGCCTGATCCAAAGGAGGTTGCAACAGGAGCACCACCACCATGCAAATATATGGCCACAAGAAGAAGAAATGAGTCCTCACATGCATGCCTGGATAGCTCAGTGGGTTAGAGGGTGGTGCTGACAATGCCAAGGTTGCAAGTTTGATCCCTGCATGGGGCAGCTACATATTCCTACATTGCAGGGGGTTGGACTAGATGATCCTCAGGGTCCAACACCACAATTCTATGGTTCTTTGTTTGGGTTAAAAGTAGGTCATGGGTCTCCAAAGGCTGAAGACACCCGCTTTAGAAAAACATATTAGAAGAGACAGAGAAGATAAATCTGTGGGTTGGGCTAGTCTGGTGTGAGAGAGTGAGAGAATTTGTTAAGAGGAGTCAGTCAAACAGTTGAGATAATCCCTCAGAAGGTATTAGGAAGGTATAGGCTGGTAAAGAAACTAAAGTTGAGATACTGACAGGAATATTATCTGAGAAACCATAAACTTGTTAATGTTTGTAAAATAAACTTGTTTTTTTGGTTCACTTTCAACAACTGTCTGGACTCAGTGTTTTACCCGAGAGTAATGGGTTGGTGGCAGCGGGGAAGTGAGCACAGTAGTGGCACAGGGATCAATAGACCGTTAAACGTCCGGGGACCCTGTGTGATCGCCACACCAAGGAACATCAGACCTTGCATCTGATAGCCACGCATCTCCCCGCATGGTATGCGAGCCGGACATTTCACACATGACCCCCCAAGTGTTGCAAGAGGAACCACAACCCATTTGTACTTTCTGTTTGAACACTTTTCAGATAAACCAAGGTGTGTTTCAGATTCATTACACAAGTATTGATTAACTGCAGCGTACTGAAATACAGCACAGCAATGCAAGCGTGGTGAGGCTGTCCAGTCTCATCACTGCTATTCCTGGGAGCCAACTGGGACTGGGCAACGTGGTAGGAGAGCAGTGCAGTGCACCTCTTCTCTTTTGGTTGATCTATACTTTGCTGCTTTTTCTTGGAATCGTTTTACATGGTGTTTTTTTTAAATAATCATGCATAAACTGATATATTTCTTTTCTTTGTTTTTTAATTGCATGATTGTATTACTGTAAGCTGTCCTGAGGCCTTTTGTTGAAGGGCAAGTAATGAATTTTTCAACTAAATAAATATTATGAGTTCCTTGGGAAACACAGCATATTCAGTGTCCATGTGCAATATTATTTTGCAAACATAGCAAATGGAAAATAATTTCCAGGGAACAGATCCACCCAATTATTCTTGTCGCTCTGATTCTACCTACAAGACTTACATCACACTTTGCATCCAGCTCTGACAAGTTCTAAAATATGGAGAACCGGTATTCCCCTCCCCCTCCTTAGATGGAAATGTCCAAAGAGAAAGAGCTTAAGTGACCTGCCAAATGACCATTTCGGTACTAGAGTTCGGCAGGAATTCCCGGTCTGTTGGCTTTTGACCCTCTCTCTTGGATATCACTCATATGAGAACAGATGCCGGCTATGACAGCATTTGTATGTCAACGTGTTAATTGTTCACTTCATCTTACCTTAATTTACTGCCACAATGGTGACACCGGAAACATGATTTATGAAAGGTCTGCTTGTCGGCAACCAGGCATTCCATTGGATAGACTCTCTTTTGACAAAGTAGGCACGTTTCCTTTCCCTGAACTTGCAGTTTCTAGAAATAAATAAGTCAGGGTCTCAGAGCTATTACTCATTTTTTTCCCCCTTCACGCTCTGCACCAAACGTTTTGCCACCACTAAGAAAGCTGAAATGCTTGACTCACATTGAATTAACACCTAAGATTCCAGTTTAAAGGGCCAAATAAAATCCATGTTGCATCATAACCTATACATCCTTGGGAGACTAGGCTCACCTGTTTACTTGGGAGGCACAGATTGCGGTTTAATATTCCAAGAGGAAGAGTGACTCATGCTTCCTACTTTTACATTTTCACTGTCATGTGCCAAGCAGGAGCTTGCATAGCGAAGCTGCATATTTCTGCAGCCGGAGCTCGCCCACACCTTCCCACTGGGGAGGCGATGCATATGTTCCCCCTTAGCACATATTTCAGTGGAAATGCCTGTTTTTCCTCTTTCACTGCATTGGGGATTTTCGAGAGGCAGCAGATCATACATTTTTAAAGGGTTGGCTCAACAGCGTTGATCAATAGTCCAAGACATTTTGTGTTATTTACTTTGTTGAATCAGATCTGTTCTCCTTGGACAACGTGGATTATTACAGTGATGTCGATCCCTTTGTGTGTGTTTGTGTGGGGGGCTTGATGCTGTTTAGCAATGAAGTTGCTGCCAAGGTTTGCGTTGCTGTGCTCTCTGCGAGGGACTGTGTTCCATCCAGGAATGGATGAAACCAGCTGACCAACTCCACTCCACAGTCCCGCCGCCTGTGTACTGAAACTATAAACCAGAGCTGACTCACCTATGCCCACCCCAGATGTTGTCAGATTACAACATCCATAAGCCCCAGCTAAATTTGGCCAATGTTCAGGAATGATGGGAATTGTAGTCCAACAACATCTGGGGGAAGGGGCACAGCTTAGACATCCTTGCTAAAAAGAAGACACTTCAGAATAAATGACAGCAATCTGGATTTCTTTTCTTTTTGAATTACATTTGGCCAGAAGAAGAGAGAATGAGTTTTGGAGAAATGTTTTGTTCTTGAAATACCCTGTTTAGGTTGAATTAATCTTTTGAATTATGGTGCTGGAGGAGACTCTTGAGAGTCCCATGGACTGCAAGAAGATCAAACCTAACCATTCTTAAGGAAATCAGCCCTGAGTGCTCACTGGAAGGACAGATCGTGAAGCTGAGGCTCCAAGACTTTGGCCACCTCATTGAGAAGAGAAGACTCCCTGGAAAAGACCCTGATGCTGGGAAAGATTGAGGGCACAAGGAGAAGGGGACGACAGAGGACGAGATGGTTGGACAGTGTTCTCGAAGCTACCAGCATGAGTTTGACCAAACTGCGGGAGGCAGTGGAAGCCAGAAGTGCCTCGTGTGCTCTGGTCCATGGGGTCACAAAGAGTCGGACACGACTAAACAACAACAACAATCTGTGAATATTTTACATGTGCTCCTCTATGTTTAAATGTATTGACACTGTGGTTATTTTTTGTTTTTTTGTTTTTTTGCATTTAGACCATTCATACAGTTCTTAGGTTGCTGATTTAACTGTTTTTAGTGTTATTTAATTGGAATTGTTTATATTAAGTATTGATTTTTGTGAGAAATTACGGTAGCTTATAATTACTGTTGCTTTTGTACTCTGCATATTGATATGTTAGGAAGCAATCTGAGCCCTTGATCCATGTTCCTGGAGGGGGTTAGAATTGGGCAAATGCCACTCCATCCAGCTCTGCTGAAAGGGTAGCTCTATTGCCATGGATGCCCCATTGCACCTACTGAAGATGGTACTGCCATCTGTATTCCTGCTGACAGTAGCTGGTGCAAGGACCCCAAATGTGGGTGTTATATGGGGAGCAGCAGGAGTGACCAAGGGTTTTCTGGGTCCTAAAATGGCCTCTTTTCAAGTTAGGGTCTTGATTTGGGCCTTTCTGCTGCTCATGCTCAGAGCTGAAACAGGAGAGAGAGAGAGAGAGAGAGAGAGAGAGAGAGAGAGAGAGAAATGCCTCCACCTCTGCCAGAAAAGGTTTAGGTAAGGCAATGGTCCCACGACTCTGATTTTCCCTGGGACCAGATTATTCTGATTTGAATTGCTCTGTTATTATACTTTTGACATTGATGTATTTACTGACATGTTGTACATATTATTGCTATGAAGCACTTTGAGCTCAACTTTGCTGTTGGAAAAGTGGCATGCAAGTAAATCAGATGGAATCCTTCACAGATGAAGCCCATCACCACTTTAATTATAGCAATTAAAATGGATTAATATGGCATCAATATCATCACCCTTTGTTTTTAGTCTCTTAGCTGTGATATAACGTCCTGAAATGTTTTTATTGCTGTTATTATGACCCTGATTATATTGCTTATATTTTACAAGGTTTTTAATTGTTTTAAATCTTGTACACTACTGTGGGAAAATATTTTGAATGAAGGCTAATAATTTCTTTAAATAAATAAATATCCAGGGAGGCCAAAGAGTTGTTGGGGAGGGGAGAGAAAGGGGCAGGAAAGTCCCTTTCTATGAGCTTCTTTTTGTTTTCTATTCATGGGTTCCAAGCCCATATGTTGGTTTCTGGAACAGAGTGTTTGGAAATCCCAAAATCCTATGGATGTAATCACCCTCAACAGTTCTGGTAGTGCAAGCATTTCTGGCTATGCAATTAAACTTCCCCTCCCTCTTTTCTTCCTGTCCAACCCCACGAACCACTTAAAGCTGTTTCAGATGGTTGTGGAGAAACCCACTGTTATGTACTGAAGTTCTCACCCTGGGCCAGCAGGGGGATACTGTAGATAGTCATGCAAATAAGGGATCGAAAGTGACGTTCAGTGATTGGATAGTTTTAGAAAACTGTTACAGTTACGTTGTACTGGAGCTCTATATAAGCAGGCTGACTGAACCCTTCAGTTCAGCTCTGTTCTGGCCTGTGAATAAACAAGAGCTGTTTGAAGAATCGCTGTGACGTCTGATATGTGCACCCACAACTTAACACCCACCACATATTTTGGGGATGTGCAGGCAGAGAAGAGGGAGAGGAAGTTCTGTGGTGCAGCCAAAAGTGTTTCCACTAGCGGAACTATTTACCTGGATAACATCTAGTGATTATATCCATAACTTCATTGCTCCTTTTCACAATGTTTTTTACTGCAATTAGTGTCTTCAGTCTCTCCTTCACTATAACATGTATTTGAAATAGTATGAATGAAGTGTTTTCATCAAATCAGTGCAATATTATTGTGCTTCCTTTCCCTGCTCCATCAATTTGTGCCCATCCCTTGGCACAAACATCATTGAGAGTGCCTTCCTATGGGAGAATCATTTTTGACAATAATTCCACACGCCACAGAGTAGAACTCCAAATAAATGCAACATTTTATGATGTCTTCTTTCTCTCTGTCTGGCATTCTGAGGTTTCAGCCCTAAACACACTTCTATAATTGGATCATTACCACGGAGCACATTGTAAGGGCTGAGCTATAAATCTCTTTAAAGGCCTGCACATATAAAACAAAATGAAGTTGCATTAAGGCAGGGGTAGCTAACCTGCCACTTTCCGAATGTTTATGGACTACAATATCCATCATCCCTGACCTTTGGTCATGCTGGCTAGGGATGATGGGAGTTGTAGTCCAAAAACATTGGGTGGCTGGAGACAAGACACCCCTGCATTATGGGCATACTCTTCTAGGAAAAAGTCAAGCACTAGCCACTTTTTTTAAAAAAAATGATGGCTGCAAAAGATCATATTAGTTTTATATGCCATGCAGATCCAAAGACCTTCATTCAATTAAGTGCAAAAAAACAAAACAACCCACACATGTTAGCATACTTTTAAAACTCAAGGAATCAACAAAAGTATCTTAAAACAAATGTCATAGTATGTTAATTATTTTGTTCTAATTTTAGTGCTCAGGAGAATGTCATTCCCAGAAATCAAATTTAACATTTGCATTTTTCAACCTAAATCTAGGTGAATCCCACACTTGGCACATATATCAAAGCACATGCCTTTGGAAAGGAAAGATTTCTGAGACACAGAGAGTTGGGGTAAGTGGGAGGGGAAAACACCAGCAAATAATTGTTAGTTGGAGTTATGTAGCTTCACTCTTCCAATAGACACATTAATTGCACTCCATGTTTCATTGCCAATGGTGCCATACTCTTCCCAAGTTGTTAATACCTGCTTCACACGCTGCATGCTTATTTACCACTGATAAACTCTGCCTCCTCATGGAAGCTACTTCTCACTTCGGCTTCGGCAGCATCAGACACCGTGTAGCCGAGGCTTTTGAAGACTCTCTCGCTTTCTTGCCATGTCTTCTGAAAATTCCTTAGCAGCTCTTCTGGTGAATCAGCAGCAGAAATATCCAAGATATGCCCTGAGATGACGTCTTCATAGGTTGGCGGTGCACGCTTGAAGCCAAATCCTGACTGCATCCCATCTGCACTTCGTGATGTGGAGGTGGCAGTTCTCGATTCCACGACGGTGTTCTCAAACGTATCCATGCCGGAGGAGCATTCAGTGTGGAACTTTGCATCAAAGCACACCCTGGGTTCCAAGGGATGCTCTTTAATGGCACATTGCTTTTGCTTGCAAGGTGCGTTTTCCTTGGGTTCTCTTTGCCACTTGCCTGGAAACTTTTGGAAGCTATCTAATCTCTTCTCACTCTCTTGGGAAGTTTGGCTCAATTCCTCTTTCCTAACCCTATGCCTTTCTTCTTTTATTTTACCACCGATTACACCATTCTCAACATACTTTTTCTTTGTTTTCACCTCAGCCACTGGCTTATCATGAAGTGTTCCTAACACTACATGTATTTTATCCTCACTCTCCTTGCCCAATCTTTCAGATGCAGACAGTTCCGTCCTTATGGGAATAATCAATTCAGGGACTTCGGCCTTCTGCGCAAGACCTTGAGGACCAGTCTTAGAAACCTCAATATTCTGAGTCCTGCTGACAGAGTCCATATTTTGTCCATGTGGCTCTAAGCCTTCTGGAATGTTTCCTCCCTTTCTGGAGATGTGAGTCTTGTTTGTTTTGGATTCGTCACGAGCTTTTTTCACTGTACCAGCAGTTATTTGGGATTCATTTACGGACGACATTTTTGAAGTCAAAACATCAGATTGCCGTGCCTCAATCTTGATTTGTCGGCGGAGTGTTGCAGGAGATTTCACTATCTCTGACCTCTTTTCCACAATAGGAACTGGGGTTACTGATCGGTTTTGCGTTGCTCCTTGAGCGAGTTTTACTGTGGTGTCTTTAAGCTTGGCCAGCTGCTCAGAACGGCTTCTTGGAGGAGAGGGGGAGAGGCAGGCAGCTGGCCGCTGCACCTTAGACGTTGGTGTAGTAGACCTGGGAGGTGGTGATGGTGGGACTGGGGTACTTTCCCTTTGAACAGGAGACAAGACCTCCCTGAGAGGAGATTCAATGCATCTAGATTCAATTGTAATGTAAGTAGGTGAAGGTGCTCTCATTCTTAGGGTTGAGGGTGAAGAAGTTCTGGTTTCCGAAAACCTGTGTTCACTAACTTGCTGTTTCACCTCTCGATGTGCCCTTGTGTCTTTGATCATCTCTTTAGTCTCCTGTGATTCTTTCCTGCTTGAACCAATGCTTACTTTAGCTGTCTTTTGCAATGATCCCCCAACTTTAGGAAACTCTTTTCTCGGTTTTTGGGGTTTTGTGGAATTCATGGCTGTCTGGATGGCCTCCTCAAAGGATTCAAGCATTTTGGTGGCTTGATCTTTAATCAGCGATAACTCTTCTTTCATCTTCTCAACATCATTCCCTTGTGTGAAGTAAGCTAAGTTTTGCTTCCTGTCTTGCTCTACCAACCACTCTGGAATGACATTTAAGAATGCCTGTAATGTTTTGAGCCCATTTTTATTCGGCTCAGTTTCAAACTCCTTCACTCTGGACAACACCTGCTGTACTTCCTCACGTTTCCTCAAAAACTCTAATATATCTACTGGGCTTTTCTCGTTACTCTGCAGTGATCCTCCTGGTGAAACGGATGATAATGTCTTTTTCTGTGCCAGCTCCTGTTTCATCTCTGTTGCCTTTAAAAGGCCCTTTTTCTGCTGTGTGGACGTTTCCTGGGCATATTCCTTTCCTTGTAGGCTGCTAGTTTTCTGGGACAGTTTTTTATTTTGGGCATTTGTTTCTGAAACAAATGTTTTCTCTTTCTGTGAGATAGATGTCTGTGACTCCTGATGCATATCAATTATCTTTTGCTTGACCATTTTCTCTGATTTATTGCTAACCTCGTCTTGTTTTCTTTGGATTATTACTTTCTCTTCCTTGGGGCAAGCGATGACTTGCTTCTGCTTTCTTTCCACAGCCAAGGAGACTCTTTCTTGCTTCATTTCTTCTGTCCCTGTTTCTTTCCTTTGAACTAATATTTGCTTCACTTCACTTGAATCTTTCTCTCTTCCGTCCTGCTTGCCTTCTGTATATTTTAGGAGTCCTTTCCCCAGTTGCGTCTTCTCATCAACATTCACCTGGTTATTTGTCTTTATGGTGCTTTGCTTTTTTCTGATAGAATTGCTTACATTGTCTTTCTGTTTCTCTTGAACTTCTTGCTTCACAGCATTCTGGAAGCTAGTTCCCTCTTGCTTTTTATGCATCTCAGACTCCTTGTGGGTTTCATATGAACTTTGTTCTAAGGTGGGAAGCTTGACAGTTCTTACATTGAAAGTAGGGGAGACCAGTTTGCTTTTGGGCATGTGCAAATGCTCCACATTTTTATGTTGCTCTCCTACATGCATAGGATGTTCTTCATGGGTCTGTACCTTCTGAGAAGACACACAGTGCTTTGTTAGGTTTTCTGACTCACGCATTGATGTTTTTTGAGTGTGTTCCTCTGCTGAGATCCTAACAATGGTCTGAGACTGTTCAGCAGCTAATACCGTTGACATAGACTGCAGTTTATTGCTTTGTGACACCATGACTTGTGCCTTTCCCTGACATTCAGGCTGAGTGGGCCGATCTGGAGCTGAGGGCAAAAGGCCTGGCAGAGGGGTTTGATCCTGTTTGTCTGGTTTTAGTACTGGCAGACAATGTTCTGGCTCTGTCTGAACTGAACTTCCCGAAGCTTCACTGTTTCTTCTCATAACCACTTTGCAAACATCTTGGGTTTGCTTCTGCTCCATCTGTTCCCTTTGCTGCCTGTATTTTTCTTCTGCAATCATTAAAGGGGTTTTGAATTTTCGCACATAAGGCTTAGGACTCGCTTGTGTCACATCTGCTGGCAGGGAAGGAGATTTGACAAGCGGGAATGTTTTCTTTAATGGCGAGGGCTCCAGCTTGATCACTTCCATAACTGATGCCGGCCTTCTAACCTCTTCAGCCCTTGCACAAACTCTTTCTTCTCTCTTTTCACAGCTAACAACATTCCTCGTTGTTGTGCTTTCCATGTTTTCTTCCATTATTTTTGTGGCATTGTTTTCTTGGTGCCTCTGGACAATGCTTGGGTGAACTTTGTGAGATGTTTTAGGCTGGGGTGCTTCTGACTCTTTCGTAAGTTCTATTGGAGGATGTTTCTTGCTGTGTGGGGCTTTGCCAGGCTTAACACTGGCATGAAGCTGAGTCGACTGCTGCAAAGTGTTGTCTAGACGTTTGAGGAAATGTTCTTTCCTTTGCTTTGCCTGATGAACAGCAAAGGGCTGAGGAACAGGAGATGAAGCCAAAGCCACCAATTCATGCTCATCTTCGATAGGGGGCGGAGGTGGAGGAGGAAAATGTTCATATTCGGCTTTAGCCTGTCCTATGGGGGGCGGAGGGGAAGGAAAGCTTTGTCTGTCAGAAGCCATCATGAAATGAGTCAGAGGAGGAGGAGGAGGCAGAGGAAGATCTGCTTCAGATGAAGTCACTGATATTGGGGGCGAAGGGGGAGGTGGAGGCGGAGGCGGAGAATCAATTTCTGTCCTGTCTGGGTCTTTGGGGTTTTTGTTTGGATTCAGTGGATTTTTCACCACACCTCTGAAGTCCGATGCCGCAGCTTCCACTTTAGCTTTTCCTTGAAACTTCACTGTGGATTTTTCATTTTGCTGGATAATGTCTTGCTTCCTCTCGGCTTCTTTAAATTGGCTGTGCATTTCCTGGGTGACTCTGACTTTTTTATTGGTTTTAATATTCTGCTCTGATGCCATGGAAACCTCCGCTTGGGTCGCCTTAACATTCTTTTTCTTCTCTTGGCAAACTGCCTTTGAATACTGAGATTGTTTTCTATCTTGCTGCGCCCCTTGCGCTTCAACATGACCGGTTGCTTTGGAAATCACGCCAGTTGACATGTTGACCAGCTGCTCCGCACCCCTGCAATGAGAGCTGTGCTCACGGGCCGACAATTTTGATTTTTCTTTCCTCTCCTCCTGAACGCTCATGTCAAAATATTCTTCATCTTTACATTCCTGGAACACATTCTGCTTCTTTCCAGTCATTACTTGCTTTGCAGACGGTACAATGCCGGGTGAACTGCCTTTCCGCAGCATTCCACCTCCCTCTGACTTCTCTGTTCTTTCGCTTTTCTGAATACTGCTAGGAAGAGCAGGTTGATCAATCACATATTGATCTGTATGACTTTTCGCTTCCCTTTTCACAATGTTCTGGACTCTGACCTTATTCGTGGACTTATCCACTTTCTCGGTGACCTTGTGCTGGGAATTAGATAAGCACTTCACATTCTTCTTATCTGACTCATGTGCCTTGCTGCTCCATTTCTGAACAGAATGGATTGCTCTGGTGCCTCCAGTGAGAACGCTTGTCTCCCCAGACTTCATTCCTTCATGAAGTTCCCGGTGACATTCTTCAATATTATTTTGTGAACTTTCAGTTACATTAACTTGCTTCTTGACTAATTGCTGAGGGGGCTCATGCAGTTGCTCGGTGAGCCTCTTCATCTCTCGGCCGGTGCCTGTTTGCTGCAGCTTTGTTTTAGTTTCTGCAGAAGTTTCAAGAAAGCTCTCTACCTCCACCTGAACATCCCTCCTGACCATTTCCTCTTTGCTGACGCTCTTGAAAGACCGTTGTGCTGCTTTTAAAGACCTCAGTGTGGATTCAAGGTCACCCCGAACAACCTCTTCTCTCAATACCTGGCTTTTTGTGTTTCTTGCTTTCTCCAGAGATTCAATCGCTTGCTTAATATCTCCAGGGATGACATCAGGCTTTTCTGTTTCCTTCAGCTGAGAAGCCGATTCTTTAAGGGACTTCAGAATTGCAAGGATGTCAGCTTTTATAATTTCTTCCTTCTCTGTAACAGTTGTTTGATTTATGGCCTGGCTGAGGGAATTTAAAGCTGCCTTCAAATCACCCCTTATAATTTCTTCTTTGCATACATGACAAGATGTATTTTGTGGCTCTGTTGTAAAGATTTTAACTGCATTGCACACATCTCCAGGGATTATGTCAGTTTCCTCAACTGTCCGCTGAATTTGAGACTTCTTTTTCTTAAGCAACAGTTTTGTAGCTTCAACATCACCACCGATGATTTCCTCCTCCTCCTCTTCTTGATTATGTCTTGCAAATGTTTCGTTTTCCCCTGTCTGGAGTAGTCTCAAATAATCTAGTGCCCCAGCTTCTATGCATGTTGTAAAAAACTGAACATTTCCCCTTTCTGAATCATCTATTTTAGGTCTTTCTGATATTTCATAATTCATTGCAGAAGAGAGAAGGCTATGAATTGTACGCTTCACATCGCCACATATCACTTCTTCTTGCTCGATTTTATCACTATCCTTTTTGTGAAAGAGAGAATAGACTGTCATGTTAATATCACCTCTCTCATTTTCCTGAATTAAAATTCCACGTTTTACAGAGCTGTCCTTACTAAACAGGTTTTTTATGGCTTGCTGTATATCACCTCTCACTACCTCTTCCTTTTCAATGTGAACATCTGTTGATCTATTCAGCAATTGCTCTTTTGCTAAATTCACATTTCCCTTTTCATCTTCATTGACTTTGGTTTCCCTTTCAATGGGGCCTGGTTTGGACAGCAGGTTCAACATGATGTTGGCTAAATCTCCTCTGATTATCTCTTCTTTCTGTATTTCAGGAGCCTCCTGATTCATAAGTTTATATTTTGTCATTCGGACATCGCCAATTTCATCTGCTTCCAAGATGATCCCATGGGATTCTACGACTTTGTGAGAATAAAGTTCCTTTAAAGTTTCTTTCACGCTTTTCCCTATGATTTCTTCCTTTTCAACTCTGCTTTCATTGAATTCATGGAAAGGAGTTGTTTCAAACAGCCACGTCGTAGTCTTTACATCTGCCTGTGGAATTTCTTCTTTATCTATTTTTGTATCGTTTTCGTCCGTTTCCTTAATGGAGTCCAGAGGCTGGTTTTCAAAAAGCCACACTGCATGCTGAACATCACCTTCTTGCACATCCTCCTTTGTTACTGTCTTGACATCTTTATACTCTGACCCCTCTCCTCTAATCTCATCCATGGTGTGTGTTTCAAATAACCAAGTAGACGTTTTGACATTGCCTTGCTGTATTTCGCTGACACTCACTGTTCTTACATACATGCCTCCTTGGCTTTCTTCAGACTCAAATAATTTCTTGTTGGCCTTCACGTTGCCACCCTGCACAGTGTTGACTGTGGGTACAATGAATTTTTCCTCATCTGAAATGGTGTCCAGCGGCTGTGTTTCAAATCGGTACCTGACCGAACTAACATCTCCTTTCTGAATATCTTCCTGGGTGACAGATTTTATAACATACACATTATCTGATTTGTTTATCGATCCTAAAGGCTTTGTTTCAAACAACCACCGCGTTCCACGTACATCCCCATGAATTACTTCTTCCTTCTTCACGGTAGTCACCTCATGATAATACCCTTCTTTGTCTTGAATTGCGTAAAGTGGCTGGGTCTCAAATAGCATTCTGTAACTTTTCACATCCCCTTTGGCTATTTCTTCTTCACTTATGGTTTTCTTGGTGCTGACATCTACAGAAGATTCATCTTTAATCTGGTCCAAAGAAAATGTCTCAAAGATGAAACATCCTTTCCTCACATTTCCACCTTGTATGTCTGTAACAGTTTTAACTGAGGTCCTGTCTCCCTGGTGGTCTGTTATTTCGTCAATTGACTGGTTCTCAAAAAGCCAACAGCAGCGCAAAACATCCCCTTTCTGTATATCTTCACTTTGGATGGTTTTAATTTTGTTCACAACTTCCTCTGAGCTGACATTTATTGAGTCTAACGATTGATTCTCAAATTTATACCGCATGGTGGAGACATCTCCAGGCTGGATGTCAATTTCCACCACCCGCTTGAGTTCTTTCTCTTCTTCTCCTTGGATATTTTCTAGGTTTTCAGTCTCAAAAAGGAAACAAGCTGTGCGGACAACATTTCCCTGAATGTCCTCCTGCTCCACAGTGTGAAGTTTTATGGCTGTTTCTGCTTCTTCCCTGATTGCATCGAGAGGCTGAGTTTCAAAGAGCCAGGTACAGGTCTTGACATCTCCTCTGCGGATTTCTTCACTGTCTGTCGTGACCTTCTCTTTGTCATATAGAGATTCCATTGGCTGGGTTTCAAATAACCACCTGCATGTTTTAACATTCCCCTTCACAATTTCAGTTGTCTCAGTCTGTTCTGTGCTTTCTTCATCTTCCACGTTGCTAAAGTATTTAATGGAGTCAAGGGGCTGAGTTTCAAACAGCCACTTGGCTGTTTTCACATCACCTGACTGTACTTCTTGTGAGGAGATCCCTTTGATGATCTCAATTTTTTCAATACTCTCGTCAAACTGGTCAATGGGCCTTGTCTCAAAGAGCCACCTGCAGTTCCTGACATCCCCTCTCACAACCTCCTCTTGTCGAATTGTTTTAACTTCATGATATTTTCCATGCCTATCTTGGATGGCATATAATGGAGTTGTTTCAAAAAGACCTTTGTTTAATTTTACAGCACCTCTTGTTACACCTTCCACATGGATTTTACATGAGTCGTCGTGTTTTCTGAAACGGCACATTTCAAATGCATGTTTGCAGCTGCTCACATCCCCCTTGTCAATTTCCTCCAGTCTCACAGTTCTTATGACTTCTTTCTTTTCCTCTCTAATCTGTTCAAGGGGCTTAGTCTCAAAAATCCATTTCTGATGCCTCACATCCCCTTTTTCTTCCTCAGTGGCAGCCATTTTCTGAAGCTTTCCAACATCTGGGCTGTCTTTCAGCATATCCATTGGCAGTGTTTCAAACAAGTGTTTTGTGGTATTTACGTCACCTCCGATTATTTCTTCTGTGGGTAGAGGATTTTCATCTTCACTTTCCTTTAGAGTGTCAAGAGGCTGAGTCTCAAAAAGCCAGCATTTTCTGCAGACATCAGTGCCTAGGATGACTTCTTTTTCCACCACAGTTTCTTCAGTCTCCTCCTTAATGGCATCTAAAGGCTGGGTTTCAAAGAGCCATTTTGCCCTGCCTACTTCACCTTTGACACCCTCCTCCATGGAGATTCCACGGACAACTTTGATTTCCAAGGAATCTTTGTTGATCATGTCCAAAGGCTGCGTTTCAAACATCCAGCGCACTGTCCTGACATCTCCTCTCTCAAGGTCTTCTCTGTGGACAGTTTTAATCTCTAGCATTTGGCCCAAATTGTTTCTAATAACATACATCGGTAGAGTTTCAAAATGCCTTATACTTCTCTTCACACCGCCTTTAATCTCCTGTAATTCAGATCGGAGCTGCAGCAGCTTAGCTTCATCCACTGAATAAAGTTGTCCAATGCTATCCAGATGTTGTGTTTCAAACATATACCTCACCGTTTTCACATCTCCACCAGTGATCTCCTCATCAGAGGTTTCATTGGATTCCTGGTCTTTCTCATGGTGAATTTTATTCATTGAGTCCAGTGGCTGAGTTTCAAACATCCACGCGGCTGTGCGGACATCGCCTCGAGCCAATTCAGGAATTCTGTCTGCGCTTTCAGTGTTGTCTGAAGAATGTCCCCCCAGTGCATCAATGGGCTGGTTTTCAAACATCCAGGTGGTATACTTAACATCCCCACCTGCAATGATTTCTTGACTGGCAATGCTTTTAACATTGTCCGGGTCAGGAGATTCATCTTTGATGGAATCCAGAGGCTGATTCTCAAAGATCCACCTCATAGATTGGACCTCTCCCTTGAGGATTTCATCCCACTCCAGATATTCCCTTTCTGGGCTCATGCACTTCTGAGGGCTGCTCTCTGTGTTTTCAAAGACGTACCTCGCCTGGCGTACATCTCTTGCAGTTGAGCTACTTATTTCAGTGTCACTAGACACGATATCAGAAATATCATTGAAGTAATCTTTTTCCAAATTCTTTCTCAATTCTGGGTGGATGTGTTTGTACAAACGCTTTAATTCGTAAAGGTTTCTTTGCTTGGAATACAGATCTTTGGGAAGGGGCTGCTTCAATGGAGAGGGAGAGGATTCAGGGGACTGGGAAAACTCTGTCATTTCAGGTGGAGCCTGTAGTAAGTCTGGAGAAGGTGGAGGAGGAAACTCCTCTGTACTTGCATACTTGGAAGAGCAGCTATAAGCTGCAGCTGAGGCAGCAGATGTGCACTCGGTTTCCCTCGCCATATATATTCCCTGCTGTCTATTTGCAGAAGCCACTTCAGCAGAAGAGGAAAAGGCTGCAGAAGGCCAGGCCATTTCTTGATACTCATTTTCAATCTTTAGGGGACAAAATTAGTTGTTTCTTTTAAAAAACGGTTTCCTTGAATTCATTCTATATAGTTCACTCAGCCCTCCCAAGTGCTAAGCAGCAGGAGCTCAAATTTCTAATCTACCTGAGAACAAAACTAATGTCCAACAGTGTGATTCAACATATTGGGGAAGGGCCATTGCTCAGTAGTAGAGCATCTGCTTTTCAGGCAGAAAGGTCCAAATTTCAATTCCTGGCATCTGTAGGCAGGGCTGTGAGAGTCCCCAGTCTGTTATGCTTGAGAGCTGCTACCAGTCAGTGTAGACAATAATAGGCTAGATGGGCCTACCTGGTAGAAGGCAGCCTCCTACATTCTGTGAATTAGAACTGGTGGAATTCATCCATAGCCTCCATTACTTCAACAAGGTAGTTTGTTCCGATATTATTTATCTGCACTATAGTATATACACATTCTGAGATAATCTTGATCTTGCCTGCTTTTATCTCATATTAACAGATGCAGCAGTCAAAGGCCTATGCCTTCTTGTAAGAATTGTAAATAGACAGAACACAGAGCATGGAGCCAGCTAGTTTATACCCGTAAAATATCATTTATCTACACTATAGTGTGTGTGCCTTCCTCTAAGAATGGGAAATGGAATACAGAACATGCAGCCAGAGAAAAAGAATTTAACAGCACACAAAGGATATTTCAAAAAGGAAAGCTGTACCTTATAGGTGGGTGTTGATCAAAAAATACGCTTAAGGATGTTAGAGAATTCCAGATTATTGCTGTAAAATTTAGACTAAACACTTGCAAGATCTTCCTGGATATCTCCCAAACAGACCTAAATATAATTTAATATACAAACAGCACTGTCCTGTGAGTCACTATACATTGGTTCATGGAATCACTCTTAAGGAGCCCAATGTTGTTATGACGCTCTAACAGGTACATGGGAAGGTAAGGGGGGGGGGGTCACAACCCCAACTCTGCTATTGGCTGCCATGCTCACAGCATCCTAACATCTTTTTCAGTCAAAGAAAAGCCAGTGTAATCAAATCCCACTACTTCATTGCAGCAAGGACTTGGCAGGAAAAACAGTGAGCACACTCTGTCTTGCTAGCAAGTGATCAGAGGATACTCTAGCAGGACTCACTGTTTGCCCTGCCACAGTTTAAATTTGCCCCCAAACAATTGGAGCATACCCCCCTTGCCACACACATCTCTTGTTTACAGACTTAGGATTTGCACTGGAAATATCACTTAAATGAATGCAACATGGCTATTCTGAATTTAAAGGCACTGCAACTCAGAAAAGAATGTTAACTATATGCAAAAATTGATAACAATTAAGGATTGTTCGGATGGAGATAATCCCGTTTTCAGCACCTTGATCTGCTTTGCAGGTGTTCCACCCTCTCGGCCAGAATGGAACTGGGCTGTTTTTTCAAAGTGCTGCTTTAAGGATTGCGTAGAAATCTTTGGGATCTCCTCATCTGTAGCTGCATTGATCACTGCAATACAGAAAGAAAATGAAAATGAAAACTTGAATCTATATCGGCTGCATGAAAATTCAACAGCATTTTTCTGTGCATTTCTCCCCACAGGCACATTTTTGTTTGTGACTCCCCCCCCCCAAAATATTGCATTTTTATATAATATTTTCACAAATTTATGCATTTTTATGAACAACTCCCCCTAATGTATGCATTTCATTTTTACCCCTCAAAGTGCAAATTTCAAAGGACGGTTTGCATTTTGGTGTGCATATTATTCGGGATGTGTGAGTTACACCCTTGTGCAAATTAATTGAAATAAACAATGAATTTAGTAGTTTATTGTACAAAACTCGTATACAAAACTAGCGGATATGACCTCCGCTATTTTTAAGCAGCATTTGAACATGGTTTGGCATGGAGCCTACTAGTTTTGAACACCACACCTGAATCAGTGCCTGAATGAGCTTATCCATACTCGTACAGTCTACAGAACGGAGGCAACTTTTGCATATAGCCCATAAATTCCCAATGGGATTTACGTCTGGGGAATTCCCTGGCCAATCAAGTACCTGTATTTGCTGCTCTGTCATGAATTTCTTCATCACTTTCGATGTGTGACAGGGCGCCAGGTCCTGCTGCAATATCTCAGTACCATCAGGATACCTCTTTTTCAGCTCTGGAATAACTCTCTTTCATAGAACCTCAATATATTGTGGCGAGCACATCATTCCTTCTATTGGCTTCCGGCTTCCGGCACCATAATGATCAACTGACTTTTCGTGTTTGTTTTGAGTACAGGATTACGAGTCAGATAGAAAACATGCTTTGTTTCAATTTATTTGCACAAGGGTGTAGATAGTGTTGCAAACTGGAGCAAATATCTCCTCCATCCCTACTTCAGGAATCCCCAAAGGCTTGAGCATTCCCAGTGGCGTGATTGGCTGGAAGATGCTACCAAAAACCACCAGGTTGGATTTGATGGGCCTCTGGGTCAAAGTCTAGCCTGGGAACTCTATGGTTCTTATTCTGCACTATTTCTCTCGCATTGATAGCAGAGAACCTTTCATAGATAGAAAGACCTAGCCATGAGCTGGAAGCACAATGAACCAGAGTTTATTTGCTGAGTGACATAGCAGCACCTCTTTCACATGTCAGATCAGAGCTGATTGAACACTGCAATAACAGGGACTGCGAGCCTTTATTAATTTCTGGCTAGGTGATCAGTCCAAGGGTAATTATATCCCTTGATATTCATGACATTTAAATATCTGCTAGGGGAATTGTTACAATAATAATAGAGAAAGAAAAATTGTTTGCCTAAGCCCAGGGCACTTGTGGAAAAACACTCAAGCATATATTAGGTAATTTTAAGCACACCGCCATTCATATCAATGGGATGTATGAATGTGCTTAAGAGGAGATGCAAAGGCTTCTGGGCTGGAGTGAGTGTAAATAACCTTAATTATATTCTAATCTTTATGGCCACAATCCATCCAAAGTTAAGTCCCACTGATTTTGATGGATGATATTTAAGTAGGTGCTTAGTTCTCCAGTCAAAATTAATGGCACTCCCAGGACTTAATTGTGGATGGATTTTGTCTTTCATCCATATGCATACAACATAATTTGCTGTGTGAAAGGGTAGCTATTGCTTCTTGCCTCCCAGTATATTCTCAGATTTCTCTTACCTGTTTCTTCAGTGCTTTGAGTGACGTTAGAAGCTCTCTTAGCCTCAGACAAAGCTTGTTCATGATGAGAAACCTGCAAACACAAATGCACACCACAAAATAATCAAATAAACCAGATCTCAATGTGAAAATCAATATTTTAATTTGATCTATTGTATGCTTTATGTAACTCTGGGTGGAGGAGGAACAAGTGCTTTAAGGAGGGAACGGTGTGAGTCCTTCCTTCACTAGAACTGATGCTCTGTAGTGAGACAGAAAATCAGCAGTTAAAATTTCACCTCTGCCAAAAATTCACAAGGTAGGCAAGTTGCCATCTCTTCGTCCTGAAATGCATTTATTTATGTATTTTATTGATGTATATACCACTATTTATAAATATGTAAGAGCAATACTTGACAGTGCTTGAATTGGGGGGACAGAGAGGGTCCAGCCCCCCTTATTTTAGGGGTCAGTCCTGCTACATGGCTGCATCATTTGGCTAAGCTTAGTATGTTAGGGGATGAAGGATTTCTTTAAGATCCCCCTGCCACCTCCTCATCCCCATAATTTAAGCCCCATATAATTGGAAATGCCATCATCATCATCATCATCTTAAAGCATTCTGTGATAATACTGGGACAATAATTTAGCCTACTTTACAGAGCAGTTTCAAGGATAACTGAGACAAAGTATGTGAAGTGCTTTGAGGACTCAATAACTTCCATTTGAATGCAGAAAATATCAAATACACAACATCAGTGACTGAATTTGGAGCAGCTCACACAGAGCACAAACTCTGCAGCCAGTGGTTTGTTTGTTTTTTGAGGCGGTACACGCAGGGGCAGTGCACACCACCTCTCCCCCCATCTTGCCACTGTTTGCCTACCCCCCTTGCTTCCCTCACACTTTTGCTGCCACCGCCTCCATTGCTGCAAATGCTTCCTGGGCTTGGGGAACAAGGCACAAGGCTCTGTCAGGATCCTGACTACCTGCTGCCTCATTCCCTAAGGCCAGGAAACACTTGCCCGGCTTTGGGAAGGATGCAGCAGCGTGCCGGGATCCTGATGGAGCCTGACAGACCCTCACACCATCATCCCACAAGCTGGACAAGCACGTCCTGGGCTCAGGGAACAAGGCCCTGCCAGCACCCTGGAGCCTGAAATGAGAGGGCTCTTGGAGCCTTCCTGCCTCCATCTCAAAGCTGAGCAAGTGCTTCCTGTGCTTAGGGAATGAGGCAAGAGTCTCTTCCAGGATCCTGGAGCCCTGTTGCCTCCTTTCCTGAGCATGTGCAGAGCGCCTCCCCACCTTTGCCCACTTGGTTGTCCCTCCTCCAGCCATTTCTAGGCGGCGAGTACCAGCACCTTATTTTCTAGAGAATGAAAAGCACTGGGTACAGCAATACCAGTGGCGTAGCGTGGGGGTGCAGGGGGGGCCGGCCGCACCGGGCGCAACATCTGGGGGTTAGGTTTGGGGGGCGCAAATCCACGGGTTAGGGGGCGCAAATCCACGGGTTAGGGGGCGAAAATTACTTGCCTTGCCCCGGTGCTGACAACCCACGCTACGCCACTGAGCAATACAAACTTACACATCGGTACAGACATCTGTACCAGCAGTTCTTTAATTTCAGTAGTAAAGTGTCTATCTGGTAGGTATAGCATATTGCATACAGTGTTCACTTGTTCCAGTTTAGCATGGGTCAACCCAAAGAGGCGAGACCAAAGAAGAAAGTGGAAATGGGTTTGAGGAGGAACGGATGTGGTTAACAGGAAGGTGTCAAAGAAGGAAACCTGCGGTGAAAGGAGGAAGGAGCAGTGTCCAATGGGATCCACTGCTCTTCTGTCACCCAAGGGCCCACACAAACCTGAAGCCTGCCCTGCCAGGTGGCAACATTTTTGCACAAATACTTTTATGAATGGTACTTCAATTATTTCCTGAGATGGGTAATGGGGACGGGTAATGAGTACAGGTGCAAATTGTCCCATATAAAACTCCTCCTTGCCACCAAAGCAAGGATGGATGCCGTAAGCACCAGAAGGCAAAAGTGGCACAGGCAAAATGGTATCTCATTGCATTGATACAGTTACCTTTTCTGATTGAAAGGTTTCCCGCTGAGTTGCCTTTGATGCCACCTCGTTCACTCTGGTTTCTGTGCTGCTGCTGCTTGACATTGTGGCTTGGCTTCGACTCGTCACCTTCTGAAGATGAATAGAAAATAATTCTACGTTGGCAAGTTTACGGCACACTTAAATAAACACTTTCTTATTTTCTTTTCTTTTCCTTTTATTTCTTGTACACGGGCCTTTCCTCATACAGAGCCCACAGGGACTAATACCCGCATTAAAAAAACACAAGTAAAGCCACAATTGGCACTGCAACAGCATGTGGCAATCCGCGAAACAGGTTGACCAAGAGGGCCACTCCCGCAATGCTCTGAAGACCTGCAAAAATAAATGGTTCTTAAGCTGGCGCATGAATCAATACATAATGCGGGTGAGAACCAGATCTGTACTGGGAGGGAGTTCCATAAATAGAACTGCCTCCATAATCATAAATGATTCTACGGTATATAAGAGGAAAGAGCCAGTTATTTAGTAATAGGGCATAACTCATAATATAATTGGCAAGGATAAGATAAGGAAAAAAATACTGGGATGGCTTTTGCCGTAACACACATTGTTGGTTTCATTACTATAGTGCATCCAGGAGATTTCCTTTGCTAGGCTCTGTGGCATAAGATATGTATTAAAAGTAGTAGTACAGGACACAGTGACCTGGGTTTTAATGGAAGCTCTGTTGATTTAATCGTCAAATTCCTATTTACAAGCAAGTACGTGACTGGAATATATAGGAGAAAGTTCCCCAACTTGAAGATGATGTGAAGGTCTTGTTCGGAGGATGTAAATATGCGGAGCTAGAAGCCCCAGCAGTTGGGACAGAGGAAAATTTCTAGTATGCTAGAAATTGTTGCAGCTTAAATCCCTGATTACAAACCACAGCAACTCTTAATCTTTGCCTTCAATACAAGCTGTGCTTTATGGCTCCTCAGCTCCTCAGATTTCAACCCTATTCGAGCTGAACAAGGACTCCCCCCACCCACCTTTCCACCCCATTTCTGCCACAGTGGGGCCAGCTGCCACAAAGAAGAAGGTTGCCCTTCATCTTCTGTCCTGCTCCTCAGGGAAGGACACCTCTGTCATTTCTTACTTGCTCCCTGGTGCTTGGGATGCTGTTACTACAGTGCTCCAGGCATTGGGGGACGGAGAGTGGAAAGAGACACCTCTTTCTTCCACCACCAGTGCCAAAGAAGAGGAAGGTGAGAAAGAGCACTGTGGTGTTTGTACGAATTGCTTTGGGTTGCTAGCCTCAGCCTGAGTCAAGCCTGGACAGTTCACTCCTCACTGCCTGTTTCTCCAAAGGACAAATGAGGGAGGAGCCAATTCACATGCCGGAAACTGTAAAGTATCTGCAGTGTGCGGCAATTATTATGACAATGTAGCTAGTTTTTTCAGCATGATGGCCATATACAAGCCCAAGTTAAATTCCCATGGATTTCAAGGGGAGCATTAGCAGAAGTCAATAGGAATTTATAAGGGATTAACTTTGGCTGGGCCATGCACAAGAGGACTTCCATTGCATTCCCTAAACAATGGCTTAATTGGCCATTCCTGGGGTTGCTCAGCTGGTAGTTTATGAGACTCTTAATCTCAGGGTTGTGAGTTTGAGACCCATATTGAGGAAAAGATTCCTGCATTGCAGGGGGGTTGGACTAAATGACCCTTGTGCTCCCTTCTAACTCTACAAGTCGATGATTCTATGATCCTCCTCGGATCCATGTTATCATGGATGTTCATGCCAAATTTGAAAATCAGATGCCTGGCTCTATGGATCTGTAGGACCTGGAGCACATGGAAATAGTCAGAGACACACAAACGGTTCTGGGTGTGATGGACTGTTCAGCTCATGTTCCCAAAGCCCTTGGGCAGGGACAATGGGTGTGGGGGTGATTTTCAAAGGAAATAATCTATTTCCTTGTTTGATAATTCATAGGTTCATAAATATTTCCTGATGTCCACAGGGAAAGAGAGCATGTGAATTGCAGAATGTAAAGGTTTGAACTTTCCAACTGTTGCTTGCAACGGCAATTATGTTAAGCGGAGGCAACCATGAGGCAGAACATATCGTTCAAACTAGGTGGGAAGGAATGGTAGGAAGAATGGGCAAGATTATTTAGATGGGCCATTTCCCTCCCCCCCCCCAAATGTAATTGTGGAAATGCTGTTGTAAAGTGATTTTCACATAAAAATAGCGTGCGGTTGAAAGCAAATGCGGGTCAGGAGGAGGAATCAATGCATGTCCCACAGGTAAGAATAAATGTTAAGAAGTGTTCAGGATTGATTTTTTTTTTTTACATCTAGAATTCTCTGGAGTAGATCACAGTTGAAAGGAAGCAGAAGTCAAGGAGTCTAGATGGCATCATCCACTGGCATCTCTCTCATTTTGAGATGAACCTTAAAACTACATTATATTAAGCATTTTCCTAATTATGGTTCCATTAGGTATATAACTGACAGTTCAAAGACAGCTAACAATGGTTAGTAAGTGTGTGAGGGCTTGCTTTGTATTTATAGTTGAATCTTTCCTACAGCGCCAATGGGATTGTTATGTAGCTAAGTGGCTTGAGAGCTACAGGCATTCCATTTACAATTTGCCTCATCTTTCTTCCTTGCCGAGACTGAGTGATGGGCACAGCACACAATTGGCAGGGAACACAACTGGTTCTATTCTACACGGTTCACCTACAGCTGTTGTTATTGCAGTCTGTGTGCTTTTTATGTCCAGTGCCAAAAATAAAGGCTCCTCTCTTAAGTTATAACTCCAAGTAACTTCATAGGGTAAAAGAAATGGGATGAGTTGCCAGTTTGGTCCAGGCACTCTTGAAGGAGATGGGGTTTCTGGATCCATGAAATCTGGGTCCATGCCTGGTTTTGGTACTTGGTCACCTTGCAGGATAACCTCTGTGGGGATCAAGGATAGAGCATGAGACTCTTAATGCAAGGTAGTGGGTTTGAGCCCCACATTGGGTGAAATATTTCTGCATTGCAGGGGCCCTTGTGGTTCCTTCCAACTCTACAATTTTATGATTCAGTTATTCTAAGACAGGGGGAGTGTGAACCTGTTGATTCCCCTTGTCCTCGCAGTAATTGCTGTTACTATGAACCATGGTATTAATTTGGAAAGGCTGGGTGAGGGTGGTATTTCATTGTGGTGGTTCCACTCATCCAAAATGTAGCACTGGGGGGGGGGTCTGCTTCAGGGTTCTATCTTATCCACTTATCTGTTCATCGTCTACAAAAGACTACTGAATGGTCATGTAATATATTACTAATTTAATACTTTACAGACTTGAAATTGAATCTGTTCACACACACACACACAAATGAGAGAGAGAAATTCTTCTTCATCCGGATATAAGAAGGTCCAATTTCAGGTCTGGCAACCACGTCCCTGTCCATTAAATGGAAGTTATGTGTACAACATTTTAGAGTCTTCTCATGACACATATGCTGATAAGCAAACTCTGTGTTAAAGATACTAATTTTTTGTAAGACAACACCACAGGAGATGTTGGACTACACAGCATGGGAAAATAACAGGTTCTCACACATTCTCACCCATTTGACAATGAACCATATTAGTAATCAGCATTGTTTAGATTGTGTATCCATCATTTGCAGTGACATCCTATTCATGTCTACTCAGAAGCTGGACCCACCCCCAGGGAAAATGGGTGCAGGACTGCAAGCCTCACCTACTATGCTCATCCTTTCATCTACCAGTCTTGGTCTGCTTTTGTGCAGCCCTGGCAAAGAGCTGTCAATCCCCTTCAAGCAAATCCCAAAATAGAGTGGATGAGCCCTACACGTTAGTGACCAATATTATTTGTAATCACATTCTTCGGAGAGATGTGCAGCCAGAGGTCTCTAAAGGGAATGATGATCATATTCTTCAGCAGTGACTCAGGTGCACTACCCTGGTTTTACTAGCAGTAATCCATTTTCCTGAGCTTTCTGTGCTTTTTATGATGAGCCAAACTTCATATCAGTTGATGCTCTTTGTTATGGCACAATGTCCTCTGGTCTATAAGAATTCAGCTTTATCCCTTTCCATGGAGAAGGCTGCCTGCTCTTTGTCTGAGAGTGTTTGTATCTGACAGCCAGGTTTATGCCGTATTGACGGATTGGCCTCCTTATCCTTCAAAATCAATTTAGTAGCTGCGACTGAGATGATTTTTGGCCCCTTCAAGAACAGAAGAGGTTCTTTCCAATTTCACACAGTGCAGTGGTGAACTTCTGTAGCTAAATTGCATGCTATACCCCGCCACACGCACACAAAGATGCCAGGCTCTGAAACAAAGATCCTGGTGTTTAGTAGTGGTCTGCGTGCCTAGACACATTGTGAAGATAGTGAGAGAACAGTCCCCAACCTTCTCCAGATGATATGATCAGCACTGTCAAAATGGACAGCATCGGCCATGCATTTGGTACTATAACATGGATCCCAATGCACACTGCAGGAACCCTATATCAATCCTTGGTACCAGATGTAAGGAAGTTTGTTTTAAAAACAAACAAGTTCAAGTTCAACATGTCTGCAAAGGAGCTAATTCTGGCTCACAGCTGTCCCTTTGCAAAACAAAGCTGCTGTGCCAAAGTATAAAACATACTTAAGAAGTCTAAGAAAACATCTAAACACACACACATATGTATGTGAATTTTGTTTCATTTATTTCCCCCAACAATTAGGATCTTTAAACTAAAAGGCCCAAAGTGTGAATGAACTTGAAGATGAACAAGAAATCATTCAAAGTTCTGCTCCAAAAATGAACTTAATTCATGTTCAGCTCACTTGGCAATTATGGGAACTATTATCAGATACAGTTCAGAATTTTTTGAACTAATTCAGTGAATTTCATTGAACCAAACTAGGTCATCCCAAGGTCTGATAAGAATTTGGCAAAAAGAACTGCAGGCATGACCCTCATTTGCACATGTGGATCCTTATCCATTAGGGCTTCAGCCCTGAACAAACAAACTAGGCGTATGCTCCATTTAATACAGTGGGACTTACATTTGAGCATACATATGCACAGGACTGAGGTTCACCGACATTGGGTGGTGGCATTCCATTCCAAAGAGTTTAATATTTGATGCTACAATTCTATGCAATTCTCTTTGCAATGTTAAGTTGTGCATGTATTACAGTATACAGTGGTGTCTCGGGTTACAGATGCTTCAGGTTACAGATGCTTCAGGTTACAGACTCCGCTAAACCATAAATAGTACCTCAGGTTAAGAACTTTGCTTCAGGATGAGAACAGAAATCGTGCGGCGGTAGCGGGAGACCCCATTAGCTAAAGTGGTACCTCAGGTTAAGAACAGTTTCAGGTTAAGAACCGACCTCCAGAACGAATTACCGGTAAGTTCTTAACCTGAGGTACCACTGTATTTGTTTCTGAAGAGCAAGAGACATATACCAGGCAGATGATTTTTGGAGAGCAGATTACGCTTGCTTTGGTTTTCAGAAAACTGGCTGCTGCTCCCATCAATGGCTGTTGCTTAAATGTCATTCAAAACTATTTCATTGTGTTCAGTAGCATTGTGTGAAGGAGACAGGAGGGGGCTTCCTAGCAGTATTTACAACCAGAGTTTGAAAGCACTTCACCCCATGCTGCTTTTTTCTTTTTTTAAACTTTTACTTTTACTTAGAATTGAACACCACCCTGGTGGGAAAGTCAAATGAAAGAGCTCCATCTATGTGGCTCCTGCTAATGCATGGCTTTTTAGATCTATTTGAGTGTGCTGGTTGTGTGGGAAAGCTACACAAAAGCAGGATGGAATTACTAAGCCCTGTGTTGTGATGCCCATTATTCTCTATGAGTTGGAGGGTGAAATTTGAAATGTGTAGACTGCTCAATGCTCCCCATATGATTTATAACCTAAGTTTTGCAGAAGAAAACTGTCCTTGCTGTAACTCCCCCCCCCCCCCGGGCCTTTACCTAGCTTATTATCTGACTTTGAACTTTGGGTTCCGTTGTTTCCCTGTTCTTGTGGTAGTTTTCAGTATCCACTCCAATAACTCTGATGAATCAGATGCTTGATGTCATCTTGCGCTTTCTGGTTTGTATCCCCATCCCTTAATTTTTCTACCTCTTTGGCTCACTCACAGATCATGTTTTGGATTTGATAACAGTTTTTTCTATATTTCCATTTTTTGATGGTCACCTTCTTTTTCTCTCATTCTTCTTTGTGCAAACCACTTACTAGATCATCGAATGTATTCAGAATCTGGATTTTGATGCCTTCACCCCTGTTAGGTCCTTCAGTCGATATCTCCTGTTTATTTATTCCCTGCATCTTCTTCTAGTGTTCCTCTTTCCCTGCTCTTCTATATTGTTCCTGTCATCCTTCTACTACTTTGCCTTTAGTTCCTCATTGTAGTAACTTCAGTAATGAACTTGGGCTGCTTTATAAGTTATGGGGCAAGACTAAACACATTTCTTCTCCCTGGCATAAATTAATGTACATCTCTTTTCTTCTTCCACCTGCTCAACCTTAGTGTTTGCCAAAACAAATTGCTTCTTTTCCTTCTTCTCCTTGCTTCTTAACTGTTAATTTTGTGCTCTACCATTTTGCATCCCCTCCCCACGTCTCACATCTCGGATTTTTGCTTAGATCCCCTGCCCACCATAATAAATCAGCAGCTCCTGACTTTTCTATTTCTGTAACTTACATCTCCTGGTCCTTTATAGAACTCTTATTTCTAAACCTTCTCAACCAAATGGGTCATAGCTCATTGGCAGAGGACCTGCAGTGCATGGAGAAGGTCCCACATTCAATCCTGGGCATCTCCAGGGCTGGAAAAGATGCCTAGTCAGTATAGACAACACTGAGCTGGACAGATCATCTAAAGAAATAGCAGTGGAAGAAGGAAAGCAATGAGCAGAAGAAATAAAGGAAGATGCTTTGCTACAAGGCAAATTCCGATGCCTCCCCCTATGCCTCATGATTTTCTTCTTTCTCTACTATTTCTTCAGATCTTTCTGGTTTCGTCCTCACCCAAACCTACATCCAGTCCTTTTTCATCCCATTTCTTCTTCTTCTCATTAAATATATTGCTTTAGCTCGTTTTGCTTTCTTTCTCAAATTAATCCCTCCTTGATTTCTGGTTAGTTTTCTTTCACCTTTAATTCTAATTTTAATTTAAGAACACAGAAGTGTCAACAATGGTTGATTCTTCTTCACTTGCTATTGGCTAGTTTTTCATCTTGCTTTTCGGTGGCATCCAGTGTTAGTCAAACTTAGAGCAGACCCATTTAAATCAGTGGTTGTCTGCTGAATTCAGTGGGCCTACTCTGAGAATCACTAACATTGGATATCTCCCTTTGTTTCTTAATTGCTTGAACAAATCTTATTTGAATTTTATCAAATACTCTTTTTGAGTCTTATCAATCAGATCTTCATGCTAACAGAACAGAAACAATGTTCTTTCCTTAGCTAATTTATCTGAATGCCCCTTGTATGCTGATCTCTTCCTGATCTCTCCTCTGCATTAAATATTATTAGTAATTCTCTTCTTCCTTCTGTTTTCAATATTGTTAATCATATTCTTCTTTCTTCCTTGCATGAGTTTAGTTTCATGGTTCTCCTCATTTTTTTTAAAACAATGCTTGTGTTTCTATTATTTGAAATTCCTAAAGGTTCTGATTCAGGCAGTTTGATTCTTGTTGTTTACCTTCATTAGAGTTTTAGATTCTCTCATTTAGTCTTTTCATATTGATCAGCATGTTCAGGACGATATCTAGCTACTCTTTTCTATTTCTGATCTGTCTTCTTCTTTTGCCAATCTTTCGTCATGTCTTCTTGCTGCTTCCACATGGCAGCCTGCTCATTCTTTGAAGTAAAATCTTCAAACAGAAAATAGAATATCTTATTTTTCCTGTCTCTTCTCTTCCCGTTCTTTTTGCTTCTTTGATTTATGGCTGATGTTATCAGTTGTCCTTCTCTTCCAACCAGAGATCTCAGAACCTTTTCTTTCTTTTTTTCTTCACAGACTTTATTTTCAGCTAAGCTCTGTTATTTTCGGTTGTCAAAGCCAGCTAAAATTCATTCATTTCTCTTTGTTTATTCTGTCCATCCTTTGAATCATTCTCTTATTTTCTGACACTTGGATTATTGCAGTGCTCTTTTGGTTGGTCTTCTGAATTACCCTCTTGTTGCTTTCATTTTGTCACCTGCCTTATTTTTCCTCACACAAATATGATCATGTTTCTCTGCCTTTGATTCCTCTTCAGTGGTTACCTTTTCCTTTTCACATTCAATTTATGATTCTGCAACTTGCCACAAAATGTATTCAATCTCGGACTTCCTGTTATGCAACGAACCCAGCAAGTCGCCCTCTCAGGGGCTCTGATGCCTGGGAGGGGTCCCCATGGAGATTAATGGGTAAGGGGCATGTCTCCGCTATCCTTTTGAGGGTAACAAAAGGGCACGACCTGCGGTCGTCCATTAATGCCTTTTTGGTAACAACTGGACTGACTGACTGTAAAGCACTTGGAAGAGAATAAACTGTTGAGTTGGATGTAATGGAACGGAGGATTGGCAGGATGGACTGCAGGAAGATTAATTAGTTTAGGGAGGAGGATGGAGAGGAGATATGGATTTTGTTGAGATTACATCAGCCCACCCTCTTGAAGCTTGAAGTTGGAAAGAACAGTGAAAGGGACGGGATGGACCACAGTGTATACCAACTTGACGGCTTCTGAGACTTTCAGACAGAAAAGAAGAGATGTGGATTGTGTTTATTTATTAATGAGCTCGTTGTATGTAAAACTGAGGATTAAATTTGGCAAAATCTGAAGGGTGGGTGATGCTGGCAGATTGGCAGTATTAAAGGGGGGGATGTTTATTACATATTTTTACAAAGAAAACTATAGGGGTTTCGTTTTCACCCTCTGCACGCCGCACCAGTGAGGCTGAGTTGTTGATTACTGGGGCCAGATATCAGACAGCAATGTTCAAGACTATGTTAGGGAGGAATGTGTGTATGTTGACTGGGAGGAAACCAGATCTGTTTTTCTCAGGTAAAATGTTACTCAAGAGGTATCAGGAGGAAATGTTTGAAAATTGATGAACAAGTATTATAGATAGATGAGGATTTACTCTACTCAACTATTTTGAGGACAGGTTACAACAATGTATAAAAGATATAGCAGAAATTGGTAATTGAACAGGTGTAGAGGCGAAGGGATGAATGTATTTTTAATTATAGCTGGAAAAGTTATTTTATTGGGAGCAGCAAAGGAGGAAGGAAAATAGAGGAAACATCTGGGGTGGCTGGTAAGTCAACTTTTAAATTTGTATTGAACTTGTATTAATTTGGTGAAAATTTATTAAAGTTTATGGAAAATCAATAAAAATAAGTGGCAAAAAATGTATTCATTCTCTAGATCCTGCTCGCCTTCATCTCTGGTTTCTCTATATTCTACTTTCCTTCCTTTCCATTTTTCTGCTTCTTATTATTAGTCACATGCTGGACTTCTTCCTCTCATGCTTCATGCTTTTTTCCTTTTTCTCCCTCACTATGAAACTCTTTAGCAAACAATATTTGTTAAATTAAGTCTCATACTTTTGATTTTAAAATGCCTTTAGAATGCAATTCTATTATCAAATCTGAATTTTATGCTGAAATCCTAACCCTCTTTAACTATGAGTAAAAGGTAAAGGGACCCCTGACCATTAGGTCCAGTCGTGAACGACTCTGGGGTCGCGGCGCTCATCTCGCTTTATTGGCCGAGGGAGCTGGCGTACAGCTTCCGGGTCATGTGGCTAGCATGACTATGAGTAACCCCAATTTAATTCAATAGGTCTTATTTCTGAGTCTACATGGTTTGGATGGTGTTATAAGTCTATTTGAAGTGGTGCTTGCTTCTGAGTAGAGATATATATATAACTGCATTGTCTTATCTATTCCAGCTAGTTTCTTGCTGCCTTCTCCAGTGTTTAGCTTCATTTTTAGTATATTATTTCAGTATTAGCAGATTGTTGTCTTACATAGATAGTAAGACCACTAGGTAAGACCTGTCTTTGGGTCAAGCAGAAAAGAGGTATCCATAATGAGTCTCCAAAATAGATAGTGTATTGCAAATTCACTAGGATGTATGTCATTGGAATACAATGGGACTGAGACCTGGGTTAAATGTGTAACAAACTCACCCATGCTGGGTTCCATGCACCTGGTGTCATGCCTGTTGGCATCTACATGTGCAGCATTAGTACACAAGTGATCTGTGCCTCAGGAGTATTTTGTGCTAGCATGTTCATTATGCACACAGAACCGGTGACACTGTGTGCACAATTCCTTTTCTTCTTTTTTGGAAGCCATAGAAACTGAGGCTGGTGGTCTGGAGTATGCAGAGCTTAGGTCCTTAAGAGACACTATTAGGAATCAGATCTGCCCAGCAATACAAGGAGAACATCAGAAGGAAGGTCATAGAAAGAGTAAGTACTTGTCTTCAGGACAGAGTGCTGGCCAGAACCACAGTTGTCAGGCCAAGGTGGTGGAGCCTGGGGAAGGTAGACTGAACGAAGAGATGTATTAGGTCTCAGTACATCTCCAGTCTTCCTCAGAGCAAGTTGCTCACTTGGTGCTGCAACCACAGAACTGCCTTGCTGCCTTGGCCTCATGGATACCCAATTAGTATGGTCAGAACCACCTTCCACTCGGACACTCAGGGCGGGGTGAGTTAAAGCCAAGTCAGTGTCTTGGATCCAAAATGTTCCTCCTAGTAGAATATCCACAGCAAATAATTTGAATGAACGCTTACAGAGGAAATCATTCAAGGAGGATCCTGTCAGTGATCAGAAAAGAGCAAGCCTTCTTCCTTCGGCCTCCCAGATCTTATAATGTCATGGAACTGATATGCTTTCCTGGTTTGTTGCTAGCTTTCAAAAATGAAGATTTAACTTGTTTCCCACTGTTTATTGCCAAATGTTCCTTCTAGAACAAAGATCTTTTATAGTAAGACTGTACTGTGTGCTCCTACACACACACAAAACAAACATAGCAGTCTGAAAGGAGAGGCAAACAGCTATTGACCTGAAAGCTGCAGTATGAAAGAAAATTCACGGTAAAATCAGGTAATTTTTGCCTATTTGACTCTAATGCACAACAATAACATTAGCAGATTTTTTTCCTAAGGAACATGGGCTCAACAATCATTATTATTTCTAACTGAGGTGATGCATGCTTCAAGTCCAATGTTTAAAATGCATCTTGATCAAGCTTCTATTGCTCTCTTTGGTACACTGCATTGAATATTGACCCAAGATACCAAAGTTAAATAAGGACAGGATGCCAACCTGGATTTCCTTGTTACCATTAGCTACGTGAATCCTGGCTTGCAATAGGACAACACAGCAGACCTGATCTTTATATTTGCTCGGGTGGCTTAAAACAGCTTTCAAACTGGGAATGCATCACATTGATTAAAAGGAATTGAATAATTTCCTGTGACAGGCTATGGATTCCCTTAAGAGTTGTCAGAAATCTGTGGACAGAAAACCCATGCAGTTTCAGAAGGGGAAGTGAATGCATAACTTGATTAGATGAGATTTTTTGCTGGAGGCTACTCTCCCTGCCTGTCTCCCATATACCTCAAGGGATATGACTACCATATGCATTTCGATCTACACTTATTTTTAGCATTAGGTTTACTTTAAGTAAGTGAAATGGACTAAGCATAGGTAAGTACCAGTTGAGATTGCGCCCGTGAGAGTGTAGTACATTACTGACTAATCACGTTAAATCAAACGGCGAACCCTTTTTTTTCTTTTTTCTTTTTACTAGGGGTGTGTATTATTTATGATCCTACAGAAGAGAAAGCTCCATTGGATATAAATACAGCACCATCAATGAAAGCAGCAGAAGAAATAGAGTTGAGCTCCTAAAGGATTAGGTAAAGGTAAAGGGACCCCTGACCATTAGGTCCTGTCGTGACCGACTCTGGGGTTGCAGCACTCATCTTGCTTTATTGACCAAGGGAGCCGGTGTACAGCTTCTGGGTCATGTGGCCAGCATGACTAAGCCGCTTCTGGAGAACCAAAGCAGCTCACGGAAACGCCGTTTACCTTCCCGCTGGAGTGGTACCTATTTATCTACTTGCACTTTGAAGTGCTTTCGAACTGCTAGGTTGGCAGGAGCAGGGACCAAGCAATAGGAGCTCACCCCGTTGCGATGATTCGAACTGCCAACCTTCTGATCGGCAAGCCCTAGGCTCTGTGGTTTAACCCACAGCACCACCCACGTTCCAACCACAGGCCAGGAAACTCTGAGTAAATATGCAGAGGACCAAGCTCTTGTTTTTATCCAGACAGTCCCAGTTTCTGCTCTGCCCTATTCTATTAAGACCAAAAAGATACGGTAATCTCTGTTCTCTCTGTGAGTGTCTTTTGTGCCCAGAATTCCTTTTCCGCCCAAAAGACTATGGTGGTTGTTTGTTTGTTTTTAGCCTTGCAGTACATATTGCTGCTAATAGGATTTATTTGTATAAAGCCTGCATACATAGAAGACAAAGAAGATGCCTAGAGGTCTGTGCTTGTTTTGGTTTTGGGTTTTTTTACAAACCTGTACTAGGTAAGCTGATTTCTTCTTCATGATGCATTTGAAAATCAAATTAAGAGCGGCGTAATTCATGGGACATTATTAATTGGGCAAAAGCTTCTTTTCAGTCTCAAGAAGTTGAAAGTTTAGTATTATACTAAACTTCTAACGCAGGAATATCCAATCGGTCAACCATGATTGACAGGTCGATCCCCGGGTGATAGTGGTAGATCACGGTTGATCGCGGGCTCACTTTCCTCTGCGGAGGGAAAATAGCATCCGCCCCTGCCCCCACCCCCTCGGTCTTCCCTTCATTCATGCATGATTTCTGCTGTGTTTACTACTCGGTAAGCATTTCATGGTGTGTCCCCCCCCAAAAGCAGCAGAAGTATGGCATCCACCCCAAAAAGCTCAACAACTTTGGCCTGCCTCCCTAGCTCAACAACTTTGGGTTCCCTCCCAAATGGGTAGATCACTGCTAGATTTTTTTATCCGGCAGTAGATCGCAGTGTCTTGGGAGTTGAACGTCCCTGTTCTACTGCATGCACATCCTATCTCCTGCTGTAAACCAGTCCCCCCCCAAACCTACAATACCCATCATCCCTGACCACTGACCCTGCTAGCTAGGAATGATGGGAGTTGTAGTCAAAAAACAGCCAGAGACACAAGTTTGAGAAACGCTGCTGTAAATACTACACAAAGAAGATGGTCTTTTCACTTTATTGTGAGGAACCTGCCAGGTTCTCTCCCACTTCCCATCTCCACTCAAATATAGTCCTTGTCTGAAGTATTTGCCCCAGTCATTTTCATACATTTTGAGGAGAATATCCTCTGGTGATTGGATTAATCTTTGGGGAATGGACAAATTGTTAAGAATTTTCATCGTTGACTTCAAATTCAAGGTGCTCTCAGTTTGTTCATTTCTTTTTAAAAAACAACAGAAATGGCTTTCCACAGTGTGGCTGCTCAGGCTCCATTCTCGGAACAGACTGCTCTTTGGGAATAATGCTACATCAGGACATGTACAATATAGGTATTTCTCATACACATCACTTGACTGGAGAAGTTACCTTCGGGGAAGTGCAAATTTTGAGAGTTGGCTGTGTTTTGATTTGCATATTGTTAAGTGTGAATTAAGCAAGTTTGCCTTTAAATGAAATCTGGATCAAATCCCCCCCCCCCCATTCTCAGTTAAAAAGTAACATGGGAAGCAACTATTAACTACATGGAAGGGAGCAGCTACTTCTGACCAGCCTGGAGAGATCAGGGAACTGCTAACATGGCATAAAGTACCTGAAGATAAAGCCCAGTATCAATAAAAACACTTTTAACACACTCTAAAAGGCTTTATTTACGCTTGTTTTGGTTGACCTCTATAACTCACTCCTGGTTTTCTGCTGAGCCATGTTAAACTTGCACCAATGAAATGTACCGTGCCACAGAGAGCTGTCAGAGCTGTCATTGTATCACCATAGCTGGCAGAATTTCTGGCTGTAGATATGAGATGGTCTGAGGAAATTGCATATGCAAACCTATTAAATATAGGCCTTTTGTGTTTCACACCTTTAATTATTTTGGCTTTTTTCTCCCTCAAGTGTCACCTAAATTTGCTTTCCTGTAATGGAGGGTCAGCTAACATGGTGCCCTCCATCTGTTGTTGTACTCCGGCTCTCTGTAGTACCAGCCAGCTTGGTTAATAGCCAGGAATGATGGTAGTTGAAGTCCAGCAATATCTGGGGAGCACCACAACGCCCACTTAAAACACAGAATTTCTATTTGGTGCACGTAAAATGTTTAAACAAAATAACCCTCTAGAATAAGGACACTTAAAATCTATTCTAGAAACAGAAAACTACCTTTAATGCCTGCCAAAATAGGATGGCTAATTTTAAAATTAGAAAGCATCTTAAAAAGCAGAGACATCACCTTGCCAACAAAGGTCTGTATAGTTAAAGCTATGGTTTTCCCATTTGTGATGTATGGAAGTGAGAGCTGGACCATAAAGAAGGCTGATCGCCGAAGAATTGATGCTTTTGAATTATGGTGCTGGAGGAGACTCTTGAGAGTCCCATGGACTGCAAGAAGATCAAACCTATCTATTCTGAAGGAAATCAGCCCTGAGTGCTCACTGGAAGGACAGATTGTGAAGCTGAGGCTCCAATACTTTGGCCACCTCATGAGAAGAGAAGACTCCCTGGAAAAGACCCTGCTGTTGGGAAAGATTGAAGACACAAGGAGAAGGAACAACAGAGGATGAGATGGTTGGACAGTGTTCTCGAAGCTACCAGCATGGGTTTGATCAAGCTGCGGGAGGCAGCAGAAGACAGGAGTGCCTGGCGTGCTCTGGTCCATGGGGTCACGAAGAGTCGGACATGACTAAACGACTAAACAACAACAAATTTTAAAATCCACAGGGTGATAGCCAGTTGTCAGTGCATGAGTGGATTTCCCCTTCCCCTCCTCCCCTCTGGAGCTCTAACCAAGGAACATCCCAAGAATCATAGAATCATAGAGTTGGAAGAGACCACAAGGGCCATTGAGTCCAACCCCCTGCCAAGCAGGAAGAGGAAGTCCTGTTGTACAAGCGGTAGCCCCCTCACACAGCATTGGGTTTCACCCACAGTTTAAAAGCAAAGCAGCCTCGATGCAAAATGGATTTGTTTACAGTACAACCACATACACACACAGAAACTCTCTCACATACATTTACTATACATTATGGTATACTCAGTTCCTGGTCCATACATGCCAGCTCCTAGGGACTGAGGCTGTTTTGGCCCCCCTGATTTTTTTAAGAGGGCCAGACTCCCTCAATGTTCAGAGGGCATTTGGTTCTATCCCATGGCTCCTTGTGACAACATTAGGACGTCACATCAGGCCCCTCAATCAACTTGAGAAGCTGGTGCTTCTGCCCAGTCCTAGTCAAGATTTCAGGCTACTCTGAGTAATTTCAGGCTGCTTCATCCTAATGGACTTCTCTGGGAAGAAGAACCAAGAACCTTAACCTTTATTTGAAACCATGCACACAAACCCAGGCACGGACAAACACGATATGACATTTCTCTAGGGATGAAACATTTCCTACTACAGATGGTGTGAAAGGATTTAATCGCAATTCTCCATGTGAAAACCCATGATTTCATTGACATGTACCTCCAGCATTAGACTCAAAACATTTTCTGGTGATGCTTTTAATTCTTTACATATTCACAACTGGAGAAAAATCCTGCCTTCGGATACAGAGTTCTCATTTTATGTAAATAAAACCTGCTCACGTTGATACCCAAAGGCAGCTAGCTGTCTCACTGTGGACTGTAAAAGCTGGATGACATAATTGACAGTGACCTTGTGTATGAATGACCTTGATTTAAAGCACCTCGAGACCATGGAATTTTATTTATTGGTTCAGCAGACTTTTAGGCTAACGTCATTTTGTTGTTTCATAGATGAGCGCTGAGCATTAGAGTAAATGTGGCTGTTTATCAAGCCGTTACTATTTCTCAAAATGAACAGCACATAGATAGTGCAATGAGTTTCATTATACCATCCCTTACATATTCCAAAAATCATTAACTTGGCTGCAACAGTTTTTTTCCATGATATATGATAATGAAGTAATAAAATACATAAACCTCTTATCTAAACCAACATTTGGAAGCTGCGTTTATATGGCTTTGTGTAGCATCTGGGTTCCTCTGTGCCATTTTTGATCTATTTAGAGAAGCTGATTAAATTTAACACAAAGAAAACAGCAAACTCTTTCCCAAAGAGAACAGCTTAGCACAGCTCCAAGAAAAATATATGCAAAACACTCACAGATAGTTTATAATGAATTATAACCCCAAAGACGTGGTTTACATTTTCATATGTTTGGGGGCCACAGAGCAAAGGTGTGTTTGGATCACTGTTCTACAATAAGAGTTTTGACTGGCACTTCATTCATTTGTTTGTTTTACCTTCAGATACAGTAACCGCCACAGGGACGCGGGTGGCACTGTGATCTAAACCACTGAGCTTCTTGGGCTTGCCGATTCAGAAGGTCGGCAGTTCAAGTCCCTGCGATGGGGTGAGCTCCTGTTGTTCTATCCCAGCTTCTGCCAACCTAGCAGTTCAAAAGCATACCAGTGCAAGTAGATAAATCAGTGCCACTGTGGCAGGAAGGTAAATGGCATTTCCATGCACTCTGGCTTCTGTTGTGCCAGAAGTGGTTTAGTCATGCTAGTCACATAACTCGGAAAGCTGTCTGTGGACAAACGCCGACTCACTCGGCCTGAAAGTTAGATGAGCGCCACAACCTTATACAGTGGTACCTCGGGTTAAGTACTTAATTCATTCTGGAGGTCTGTACTTAACCTGAAACTGTTCTTAACCTGAAGCACCACTTTAGCTAATGGGGCCTCCCGCTGCTGCCACTGCGCTGCTGGAGAATGATTTCTGTTCTCATCCTGAAGCAAAGTTCTTAACCTGAAGCACTATTTCTGGGTTAGCGGAGTATGTAACCTGAAGCATATGTAACCCGAGGTACCACTATAGTCACCTTTGACTGGACTTAACCATCCAGGGGTCCTTTACCTTTACCTTACAGTAACCTTGTAAAACAGAACATTACCAATATTCATGCGCATCCGGGAAAATGGCCAAACAGGGAAGCAGCTCATATTACTTTTTTTGTTTAAAGCCAAGTGAACATTCCCATGTCTCATCCTCTTTCAGATGGCAATGCAGGGCCGGCGCTATCATTAGGCAGAGTGAAGGGGCTGCCTCAGGCAGTTGATTTTGAGTGTCATTAGAGAGCAGCAAATTGTTAATTGTTTAATGTATGTATATGCAGAGGGATAGGTTTAGGGATGCATCATTTGCTGTTCTGTTGTTCAGTCAACAAAATGCCATGGGCCAGCCCTCTTGCAAGTTGGAGAATTTCACAGTCATCAAACTTTAATGCAAGCTCTGTAATGTTTGCTTATTCGCCAACCATACGAGTATGCAGAGTTTTATGCAAGCACTAGCGATATTTAAGGATCAATCAATCAATCAATCAATCACAAACTTCATGACAATGTTGTCAAACCCAGACCATTATACTAATGGTACTCTGTTCACTGACATTGTTTTGGAGTTACCATCCAATCTGATATGCTGAAATGTATATTCCCTTGAAGTGATGATGGCAGCCATTAACAATAAAAAGAGCCAGTGTGGTGTAGTGGTTAAGAGCGGTAGTCACGTAATCTGGGGAACCGGGTTCGCGTCTCCGCTCCTCCACATGCAGCTGCTGGGTGACCTTGGGCCAGTCACACTTCTCTGAAGTCTCTCAGCCCCACTCACCTCACAGAGTGTTTGTTGTGGGGGAGGAAGGGAAAGGAGAATGTTAGCTGCTTTGAGACTCCTGAAGGGGAGTGAAAGGCGGGATATCAAATCCAAACTCCTCTTCTTCTTCTTCTTCAATAATTGTTATATTTCTTATCCTGTCTCTCTACCTATATAACTCTCTATTATATTAGTTTTTGTTGTGAACAGTCCTGAGACCTACAGGTATAGGACGGCATACAATATAAATAAATAATAAAATAAAATATTTTGTGCTTTTATCTTCTATTTTTATGCTGTGAAGTGCTCTGAGATCTACAAATGAAGGGTGGAATACAAATTTATTAAATACTAAATAATAGTAGGAGGGACACATTACTCTGTCCCAGCTCCTGCCCACCTAGCAGTTCGAAAGCGCGTCAAAGTGCAAGTAGATAAATAGGTTACATTCTTTGGCGGGAATGTAAACGGTGTTTCCGTGCGCTGCTCTGGTTTCGCCAGAAGCGGCTTAGTCATGCTGGCCACATGACCTGGAAGCTGTCTGTGGACAAACACTGGCTCCCTCGGCCAGTAAAGCGAGATGAGCGTGCAATCCCAGAGTTGTCCACAACTGGACCAAACGCTCAGGAGTACCTTTACCTTTAAATAATAGCAGTAGTAAAGGTAAAGGTAAAGGTACCCCTGCCCGTACGGGCCAGTCTTGACAGACTCTGGGGTTGTGCGCTCATCTCACTCTAGAGGCTGGGAGCCAGCGCTGTCCGCAGACACTTCCGGGTCACGTGGCCAGTGTGACAAAACTGCTCTGGCGAGTCAGAGCAGCACACAGAAACGCCGTTTACCTTCCTGCTGGTAAGCGGTCCCTATTTATCTACTTGCACCCGGGAGTGCTTTTGAACTGCTAGGTTGGCAGGCGCTGGGACCGAACGACGGGAGCGCACCCCGCCGCGGGGATTCGAACCACCGACCATGCGATCGGCAAGTCCTAGGTGCTGAGGTTTTACCCACAGCACCACAGTAGTAGTAGCAGGCAATAAATATGTAGGCAGGTTATTTTTAAAAGTAAGAACGATTATCTCAGCTTCCCTCAGAGGTATTTGAGGAAATCCTATCAATGGATGGCTCAGTAATCTGCACAAACAATGTTGGGTAGAAATCTGTATCCTGAGGCAAAAAGTAGGAGGAGGAGGACTAGAGGGTGGGCCTTATGAATGGAAGCAGAAACATTACCTATACAATACTGGGTGGTGGATCCCGCATTATCAATTTTGGATTGAGTCACACACTTCACAGTTCCACCAAGTATTTGTAAGGCCAAGAGACACGATCACAGTGCTTGAAGGCTTAAAATAAAGCCATACAGACATGTGACACTTCTCAGTATCAACCCCCAAGAAAAAACCCCAGTTAGGACCAACAATACAATTGAGGATTGAGTAAACGTTTAAAACAGAAAATAGTGAAGCAAATTACAGTGTTCAGCTGCATGCACAAGTCTCATTAAATTTAAAAAAAAAAGGAAAGAAGAAAGGGACATGTCAAAATTAATGTGATGCTGCCACAAGACAGATGAATTACAATGCGCCTGGTGGGGGGGGGGTATATGATGGGATACTTGATGATGGGCAATAAATAACAGTAGCCGTACTGTCAATAACAATATCCGTTACACAAGCAATGCCAGCAACACTGTCAGGAAGATCGAAAGCCCTTACGTTGTTTTTTGTAAACCACCAGATTTGGCCGAGATCATATAAGTTTAACAAAATATGAACTGCAACAGACCAAGTTTGGGTTATGGTAACATGATGAAAAGATGCAGTAAGCCCTGTTCTTAGTGATGACAGTCTTTAAAAGACTTAGGTGGAATCTATACACATATAAAAAAAGTTCTAGGAATGCTTTTTCCAAAAAGCGTTTTTTAAAAATACATTCAATTTGCCATAAGCTCGCCATCGCCATCTAGTGTCACATTGTGTATTTCACTTAAAACACACTTCAAATGTTTTATTTGCAGCTGTATAGCTGAGCCCTGTGAATATGAATGGGCTATCACACATTTAAAACAAAACCCCTCATAAAAGTCATCTGTAAGCATACACCCTGATTTATATGAAGGTGGCTTACAAGGTCAATACATCTTACTGTTGCTTAAAACTAGGACTACCCTCCACACAACCACCATTGCTAATTCTACTACTTCTTACCTGTACAGATTTCTGCTGGTATTGGTACTGAGCACTCTGCGATGTGGCAGTTTCTGCTTTTTCAAATTGGTTCTTCACGCTTGCCAAGCCTCCAGGTATCCTACAAGCCTCTGTTTCGTCGAGAGCCTGGTGGGACAAATAAGGGTGGTATAGTGGTTAGAGCGTTGGATTAGGATGCACGAGAGGAGGGTTCATATCCTCACCCAGCTGTGAAACTTGCCGGGTGAATTGAACCAGTCGCTGTCTCTCAACCACCATCATACTTAACCATAGTTGCTATTCTGCCTATTCTTCCAAATGACGCTTCTGCATTTTGTCGGATTTTTTTTAATTAAAAAAGTCAGTTTTTTTTTTAAAGGAGTTTTTAAATATTAGAAGTGCACAAAGTGTAAGATGCGAATTATTATGCAATGACGATGTTGTTGGGTTTTTTTATGCAGAAAATGCCTTCGACACTTGTTCCTTGTATCCCGAACAGCAGCTCATTCGCATACATTTCTTAATAAGCCATGCCAAAGTTAGAAAGCAAACCTATTAGGAGGCTGTCATCAAAATCCTTAAAATATGAATGGGCTGTACATTATGAAGATTCCTACTTAGAGAAGCTTGCTGTGGTATTATTACCTCATTGATTTAAAAGATTAAAGCCATACTAACAATAAGCAGATTTCAGAATCCCCTAATCCAGAGCTTCTTCAATACCATTAACTACTTTACACTGTCAGGTGTTCAGAGACAACGAAGAGATTCTGCCGTTACACAGCTACGAATTAATCTCTTTTCAAAACCAACATGCAAAGTCTCAGAGGCCCCTTCCATAATGCAGATGGATTAGCACAATAATGCACGCTGCACTCTGTGTTTGGAAAGAACTGCGTTTCAGACACTGACCCAGGGAGAGCCACAAAGTAAGTTAGAAAAGCCGAGGCTCAATGACAACTTGGAAACTGGGATTCCAGCGAGACTTTTAAAACAGTGGCGGATCCACAGTGCATCTGGAAGCCACTGGCTCCTGACAACCACAATGATGACTAATCACCACCACTTAAGATCTGCCCATTACCTATCTATCTTCCTTTGTTTTCCTCTGTGCTAATAGGATCCTTGTGTTTTGAATACCATGTAAGAGGAGGAAGCAGGAAGCAGGAAGGGAGTGTGAACCAGCAGGTAATTTTAGGACAGGGGTGGGAAACTGTGAACCCCAACTTCGCCCAACCACAGTCACCATGGCCAACGCTCAGGAAAAACAAGAGCTGTGGTTCAAAACCATCTGGGGAGCCACAGCTTCCCCATCTCTGCTTTAGGGTAATAACCCTGATCCCAAGCTCTGCCTGGAGTTTGGGTCATGCACATGCATGTTTGGCCTGGGGCAAGCTATATACATCATGCACTAATGCACATGACACACTGACAATGACTGCTCTTTCTAAAGGAAAGCAGCCTGTTTGAATCTAGAACAGTGTTTCCCAAACTTGCGCAGCCAGCTATTTTTTGAGACTACAGTTCCCATCATCCCGGACCACTGGTCCTGCTAGCTAGGGACGATGGGAGTTGTAGTCCAGCAAGAGCCAGAAACACTGATCCAGAAGCCTCGGGTGACCAGGAGGTGCCTCATCATTCCTCCATTTTTTCTTCTGCTGGCCATTTATCCTTTCCTCCAAACTACCCTCAAGATCCACATGTGTATACCAGATGTGAGGGGGGAAGGAAGATCTTGAATAAGAAGATGGCCCATCGGAAATGGTAAAGGACCCTCCCTCTACTCACGGCTTCTCTGATAAAATTTGCTGCAGCTGCATTGCGTGCATTTCTGTATAACATGTTGTTTGCCCCTAAGTATAGAGATCCCATTTGTTTCTTATACATCACTGTGTTGTTCTCTAATACCCAAGTGTGAGTGGGTGAAGCATATATTTCATTCTTTGGGTGCCAGCTTGACAAATCTGCACATTTGCTTCCAGCATTCTTATATATTAAAGCTGTGAAAAACAGATGAGCACACACTTTGCAAATCTCCATTGCGCACTTTGTTTTCCAGGAATGCAAGGGGATATATTGCCAGAGTGCATTGTGCAAGTTTGTGGGATTAAAAAAATCACAACAACACCCAAACAAACATGTTTTGGACAGGTATGAATTCACTCAGAGACTTCATAACTCCAAGGCTAAGAAACTGCCTCCCAAAATAGCTTCAAAAACATATTGATTTTTTAAAAACAAAAAAAGCACATGCTATTTTGCCACTAACATCCACGAAGAAGAAGAAGAAGAAGAAGAAGAAGAAGAAGAAGAAGAAGAAGAAGAAGAAGAAAGTGGCAGCAATGGGATACTTTTTAAATGGTATATTTGCCCACTGATATCAGAACCATCTCTACCATTAGGTAAAGTGAAGAAGCTGCCTCAGGAAGCGGAAACTTGGGTGGGGGCAGGCAGCAGCAATGAAGTATTGGAAGAAACAGTTGAATATGCTACACAACGTGCCTTGAACCTTCAAGCCAGCCTGCCATCCTCTGGTGTGGTGAAGGGAAAATTAAACTAGCAGTCCAGTTGGTTTCAGTACGTGTAATGGAGAGGGGCACCATCTTGATCTTCACCTTTATTCACAACGATTTACATGTCACAAGGAGTTGACTTCCTAGGTAATGTTGTTACAAAAAAGAATCTCACTCATCTTCCCCACAGAAAGAAGGGGAAGTTGCTCCCTCCCATCTGGATCTCACCTTTTGCAGACTATTATGGAAGCACAAAAAGACATGCTTTTCTCTGTATCAGGGCTGGAAACAGCATGGGAAGAATAAGAAACCCACCAAAGGGCCAAGAACATCACATTCAAGGGAAGCAAGTGGCAAGGAGACCATGGCAAAGAGATATGAAGAAGGGTATAATGTCAAAAATTAAAGAACTTAAAATAAAAATCCTAGCAAGGCGTCCTTCCCCTCCAAAACAAATCGAGCAAAAATTCTGTGTCATGTTCTATCTAACCTAGTGGTACAAGTAACTTTCGTTATTGTGATTTGCAGGGCATTAGGGCCATCCATAGACAGATGGGAAGCAGCAACATCATGGCAGGGGGATTGGACACCACTGCTTTGTGACAAATTACCTTCCTGATCGGACCTCATTAGAATATAGCACTCTGCCTGTTTAACTGAACACTTTGTTGCAAACTAGGAGATGGTGGAAGCAGTGACCTTGGGAAAGGCTACCTCTAGCAAAAAGAGTCACGTCTTGTCTATCAAAAGAGAAGTGAACTCTAATAAACCAGGTATGGTATTTTTAAAATGTCTTTTTAAACCACCAAAAAGTCTATAAAAACACTCTCCTGATAAGGAACTGGCAACTTCATCCCCCAGTTTGGTGGGAAACCGTTCTCAGTTTAGTGCGCAGAGCTTTCCATTAAGATTTTCCACATTAACAAGTGGCATGGAAGTTCTTGTCCTGCGCAGTTTCCATGATTTTGTTAAAAATCAAACCCTGTTAGTGACCTTGTGTGTCAACCCCAGACACACACTTGGGGGTTGTGCTGCTCCTCCTTCCACACACACCTCTGTTGCCTTGCACAAAATTCACATGGACCTTATTTTCCCAACAAAGACGGCTCCCTCCTGGTTCCTGCCATATGGCAAGCATTTTGGACTATATCAAGGGGAAGTTGAGGTGTCACACCCTACATTTAGATTTGGGGTCCTCTGTTTTGAAATGGCAATTTCACACCAGGGCACTAAATAGCCAAAGCTGCCAGGATCTGACATATTTCTTAACAACAACCCCAAAACACTATAGCAACTAGCAAGTCAGTGGGGAATGTAATTTTCTTGAAATGTCCAAGTCATTTTGGGTAGCTAGTACATATATCTGAGGAGCAACTAGGCATGTCCTAACAAAACAGCACCGGTTTCCAAAGGATGCAAAAGACATGAAGTTACGTTTGAAGATCTATGTTTTGGCAGAGCAAATGTGAACAGCCAGTTATATTAGCAAGCGGCCATTTCATGCATGCCTAGCGCAAGCCAGTGAATTTTCAATGATTTGTGGTGGGCAATTTTAGTCTGACACTCTTTAAGCTCTCCGATGAATGTTACTTATATAAAAGGCCACTAGCAAATATCTACTGTCTGTTCAGACATCCGGTTTGGGAGAAAGTAGCTCTAATTTCAGTGTTAGGTTTAGCTACGCATTGAGTCCTTAAATGGCACAAAACATTCAATAGTCAGTAAATTTACAATGCAAAGGTGTGTAGAGTTCTTAATACAGCTCTTGGATTTGGAGAGAGATTACAGGTTTCCATTAAATTCTCTGTTTTAATTATGGAAGCAGTGTATCTCTTTCTCTCTCCAGCACAAAAACAAGCAAGCAAAATCTCCTTGCAACACACATTTTCTCTGACCAAAAGTGAAATGCCAATCAACCAAGCAGCTCGAATGCAACAGTTGTCATATGATAGGTAGAAAAGGTAATAATAATAATAATAATAATAATAATAATAATAATAATATACAATGGCCCTTCGTTGGATGATTGTTTGAGTTGTTAGAAGGCAATGAGAAGCAATTGTATGATGGTTAATTACAGTAATTTCACTATTTCCGAACAAATGAAAAACACAAGTTACATTTGAATACTGCATTGTGTGAAGGCACTCAGAGAAATATATACATAAAATCACACACACACATACATATATATATATATATGAATGAGAGAGGATATGTTTTGCCTAATTAAATGTATGAGGCCTGTTCTTCAGATAGGAAGGACAGTAGCTCAGTGGTAGAGCATTTGCGCTGCATGCAGAAATTTCCAGGTTCAATCCCTAATATCTCTACAGGTAGGTAAGGCTGGAAATGCTCATTGCTCTGAAATCCCAGAAAGCTGCTGCCAGTCAGTGTGGACAATGCTGAGCTAGATGGACCAAAGGTTTGTTTCAGCATAAGGCACTTCCTATATTCCTTTGTGAGCGGCAGGTATTGGCAACCCCCTCCCAGTGGCAAGTCCTGTTCCTGTGGCTCCTGTGTACTGGACTGTGTGCATGCTTAGGGCAGAGTAGAGGCATCACGACACAATATGCAAATGACCCATAGTATCCTGCACAACACACAAAAGTACACTTCATTCACCAGCCTTCTCAGCTACATATTGCAGTGCTATGCAAAAGGAGCAAGCCGTTTCCAGCTGAGCGGGTCTAAAGAACTGCAAGGCTGCTTCATCATGCCCAATGGACACCTGTTGATCATACATCACTATCAGGGATGGGGAGCATGTGGCCCATCGGATGTTGTTCAACTCCAATTCCTAGGGACCTGCTCTCTCCCCCCACCCACAATGATCAGGGAGTGGAGAAGGCCGAGTGCGGAGGCAAGCATGGCGTGGCTTCAGTGGCTGGCTCTTCTTCCTCCTGCCGCAGAGGGGAAAGAGGGAGGAAGCAGTCTCTGGTTGGTGGCAGCGACAGGAGGAGGAAGAGGCGGCCAGCCGTGGAACCCAGCAAGGTGCGGCACAACTTCAGCGGCTCATGGTTCCTTCTCCTGCTGTTGCTGCTGCATAACAGAAAGACGGGGAAAGCAGCCCCTGGCCGGTGGCGGCAACAGCAGGAGGAGAAGGCCAAGCACAAGAGGGGAGGAGCTGCTGGCCATTGAAGCCACACTGCCACTGTGTTTGGCTCTGGGCCCTAGCTCTTCCTGGCATCCTGACGTCACATATGTGTCATCAGCCCCCCCCCCCCGCATCTTCTGTGCAGGTTGGTGCTTCTGACAGCCAGTATGACCCATGCTCAGGGATGATAGGACTTGGAATCCAGCAAAATCTGGAGGTCCACATGTTCCCCTGCTGTAGAGTTTGGGGACCAATAATAATAATAATAATAATAATAATAATAATAATTTATTTATACCCCACCCATCTGGCTGGGTTTCCCCAGCCACTCGGGGCGGCTTCCAACAAAACACTAAAATACAATAACCTATTAAACATTAAAAGCTTCCCTAAACAGGGCTGCCTTCAGATGTCTTCTAAAAGTTTGGTAGTTATTTTTCCCTTTGACATCTGGTGGGAGGGCGTTCCACAGGGTGGGCGCCACTACCATGAAGGCCCTCTGCCTGGTTCCCTGTAACCTGGCTTCTCGCAGAGAGGGAACCGCCAGAAGGCCCTCGGCGCTGGACCTCAGTGTCTGGGCAGAATGATGGAGGTGGAGACGCTCCTTCAGATATACTGGACAAGGCCGTTTAGGGCTTTAAAGGTCAGCACCAACACTTTGAATTGTGCTCCCACCAACTAAACAGCAAGAAGTAGATTAGGCAATACCTTTAAAGTCTCCACATTACCTGGGTACTTCCTCTGAGGCACTTAGTAATGCCAAGCTCTAAGTATTATGCGTGGAACTTTTATTTTGATACTTGTATTCTGGCACTATTAAATGGGGCTGTCAAAAGAAGATTTGTAGTTCCTTAATTGCTTGACTTTTAAACAACCAACCGATTTTCATATTAAATTTGCATATTACCCAAACCGCCGTATGGGCGTGTTTTTAATATATCAAAGAAGACAGATTTTGTTTGTGAAAATTTAAGTGATCACTCACTGTTAGCAAGAAACGGGACCTTTAATATTTTATTGCTCATTCCTCCTTACCCAGAAACACACCGAAAGCAAAACAGCCTCAAAAATAAGTATTGTGCCATGAACTTACAGCCTCATGAATTAAAATTTGCCCCATCTCTGTTTCAAATTACCCTCTATGTATAAAGCAACTATAACAGTGCATTCCAGCGCATGACTACTCAATATTAAGTCCTTCTGAGTTCAATGGGACTTGTTCCCTGCTAAGTGTGTGCAGCAGGGATGGAGAGCTCCTCACCAGGTCTCCTCATTTGGCCCAGAAACCATGCCCATGTGCCCCAAATCTGATGTCATATGTGACATCAGCTGTGGAACAGGAACAGATGCAGCTGAATTGGCAACTGTTGTGGCCAAGATATGTAGAAAGCAGGAATGACATCCCTGTGCACCAGAAGTTCAGTCCTGCTTGTTTCAGGTGCGTGAGAGAGTTCCCTTGCACTTTTCCTTTCGCTGTTTCTTTAGAGGCAGCATTGAGACCCTCCATCTCATCCCTCCCTGATTTGCTCTAGGAAGGGAGAAGTTGGAAAGCCTCTCTGGCTGGGTAGGTGGTGGCAGAGCCAGTCAGGCAGCAGGGCTGCTAGCTGTAGCTGCCAGTTTCAGGTGTGGCCCCCTCCCCACAAAGCATGGGGTCTAAGAGAGGTGACCTTTCTCCACCACAACAGGGGGGTCCCTAACTGTGAGCATAGCTGCATCTTGTGCGTTGACACAAGTTTTCACACGCAGGTGAGATGGAATGGGTATACCCTAAATGGCCTCAGCCCTGTATACCTGAAGGAGCGTCTCCACCTCCATCCTTCTGCCCAGACACTGAGATCCAGCACTGAAGGCCTTCTGGTGGCCCCCTCAATGTGAGAAGTGAAGCTACAGGGAACCAGGCAGAGGGCCTTCTCGGTAGTGGCATCCACCCTGTGGAACGCCTTCCCATCAAATGTCAAGGAGATGAGTAACTATACAGTGGTACCCCGCAAGACGAATGCCTCGCAAGACGGAAAACCCGCTAGACGAAAGGGTTTTCCATTTTTCGATGCGCTTCGCAGGACGAACTTCCCTATGGGCTTGCTTCGCAAGACGAAAATGTCTTGCGAGTCTTGAGATTTTTTCCCGCTCTCCACCCCCTTTTTCTAAGCGGCTAAACCGCTAATAGCCTTTTAGCAGCTAATCTGCTAATCCCTTAAACCTTTAATAGCCGCTAATAGCTGCTAAACCGCTAATAGCGCTAATCCGCTAAGCCGCTAATAGGGCTGCTTCGCAAGACAAAAAAACCGCTAGACGAAGAGACTCGCGGAACGAATTAATTTCGTCTTGCGAGGCACCACTGTATAACCTTTAGAAGGCATCTGAAGGCAGCTCTGTATAGGAAAGCTTTTTTTATGTGCAATTATTTTTTATGTTTTTATGAGTGTTGGAAGCCACCAAGAGAGGCTGAAGCAACCCAGTCAGATGGGTATGATATGAATAATAAAATTATTATTATTATTATTAGTAGTAGTAGTGGTATTATGCAACATGGACAAAACAAGGGCATCTGTAACACTCTGGTAATGGTGTATTACCCTATGTAAAGCAGCCAATTTTATAGAACCATGGATATGACTGCAGGCATCAAGCCTTCTGCTGGTTCCATATTTCCTGGGATTAGAGAATCCATCTTCATTACAATTCACTAATTATTTCAATGATCTTTTAACATTCCTGTTGCTTTTCTTACAACAGGAGGCAGCTGTGGCTGCACTGCAGTCATTTCAAGCAACAACTACTACTACAACAATACTAAGCTGCCGCCACCATGGGAATCTGCAGCTATTCCTACTCCTTTAACTGGTTTATCAAGTGACAAGAGTGTAAACAGATCTCATTTCTCTGTTGACTAAGCCAATTCGAACAGATTTTATGCCTTTAGCAGCAGGAAGAAGAGAAATTGGCCAGCAGTATGATGTACACAGTACAAATTTTTATCTGTCATACCTTATATTTAACCCTAGGTAATTTTAAAGATGCTACACAGCAGTCGTAAAGTACCATTAGTGCTGGAATGTAGCTGAATAAATTCTAATCAGAGTAAACCCACTGAAACCAATGACCAAAATCAGTCCCATCCATTGATTTCAATTAGTCTGCTCTAAATATGAGCAGTACCATACAATTCATTGGGTGGTAAGCAATGCTAGTCCTACTCAGAGTAGACCCACTGAATTTAATAAACATTACTAACTTAGGTTCATTAATTTCAGTGGGTCTTTTCTGAGCAGGACTTGGTTGAATGCAACCCATTGGGCCAAATTCAACTAACTGGTCTCCTTATGGCCAGCCCATATAAGGGCTTCCCCCTTCTTCCCTCCCCACTGAATTGGCTGTGTGTGTGTGTAATTAAGTAAGTAGAACTGCTTACATATGGAGGAGAGGAGAGATTGTTCCATTGAGCAAGCAGGAATGCATGTGCTGACAACATGTGTGGCAGTGTGACATTGAATCCTACCTATTGTACAGGGTGAGTCTTTTAAAAGAGGCCCTGTGGAACAGGTGTACTCTGTATCCATGGGGCCTCTTTTAAAGGACTCACCCTGTATATTAGCTTGGGTTATGTATGCATGTATTTTATTTACTGAATTTATATTCCACTTTTTTCTCCAAGGAGTTCAATGTGGCATAGCCTGAGAGTAAGAGTCTTATGCTCTACCATATAGATACAGGCCCGGCTTTTTCCCAGTTGGATATGCAACATGCCGCCTCCATCCAAACTGTTACTGGAGGCTGAAGCCTCTAGGGTTAGGGTTGGGAGGCAATTTTCAGCTCCATCTGAAAGATGTCTACAAGCGCAGAGCTTCATTTATCTTCACACGAGTGAATAGCAGACATTCGCTTACATAGGGAGAGTAAAGGGTTTTTTATGTTCCATTCGGCGTTCCATAAAAAAAAGTTGGACTCCTTTCTGAAGGTTAAAAATCCATTATACACACTGCTATGGATTTACTTCACACACACTTTTAAAAGATATCCTTAATTTGGGATGGCTCCCTTTGCATCATGAAACGAGATTATTCTGATATGATATCTGATTGACTTTTGTTTCCTTGACTTTAGGATTTGCCAAACATCGCAAAAGCAAACAGGAGTCCAGGCTCATTTTATTATGCCTTGGACGTGAATTCTCATATGCAGCTAAGCAAAGATTAATCCATGAGCAGAAGCTTCCATTGGGAGAGCTGACGTCAGGACTTCTGAGCCGAAAGCAGGCACCCAAGTGGGAGCACAGCAGCGATCCCTCTGACCCACGTTATTATCTTTGCAGTGAGCAATTTATTTTCCTGAGCTCTCTGGGAATTAGTTACACCTCCAGAGCAAACCCCAAGAGTTTAGCTTCTAATCATTTTTGTTATCCCTCAGTAGGGCCCACAATCAGACACTTTCCTTGGACTTCCAGTTGAGGACAGGGTCAGTTCTTACCGCCTTTCAAATATGACTACCAGGTCCCTAACTCCAGAAGAGGTGCATCCACTATACATTATTTGGAAGAACTGTGGAGCTAAGTAATGGGCCTCTTAATCCCAGGATATTTTGTCAGTATTTTTGTACCTTGGAAGTCAAGCGCCTTGCTAGTTGAACATTTTGGCTCCCGAAGGTCACAGACGTTATGGTTTGACTGTTCCGGTTTGCAAACTATTTTAGGAAGCCAAACATCCAACAGGGCTTCTGCAGTTTCCGATTTGCTGCAGGAAGCCGCACTTTGGTTTCCGAACATTTTGGAAGTTGAATGGACTTCCAGAATGGATTATGTTTGACTTCCAAGGTACGACTGTTTAACAAGCACAGTCTGCAATGGCATGTGTGCTAGGGAAGAGCTACCGAGCCAACTCCCCAACACCAACATCGCTGATGTTTACCAGGATAGAAGTGGGTCAGGGCAGGGTGATGGTGAGGTTGGGACCATGCGAGTACATTGGCAGGACCACCACTGCTCACCACCAACCTGTCCCAACTCAACCCCATCAAGGTAAGCAGCAGCTAATTATAGAACTCCTTTGGAGTTTTGTGGGTATGTGTGGGGAAAGGAAAATGAATTAATTTGAGACACTTGGGTCTGAAGATTGGGGAAATATTGCTGAAGAGAAAGTAGAACAAGTTGGATGTCATCCTAGAGTGAGTTTTTTGAATAATTTCTTTTATGTAACTGACAGGTAGAAAACCAGAAGTCCTTGTCATTTCTTCTTCTTCTTCTTCTTCTTCTTCTTCTTCTTCTTCTTCTTCTTCTTCTTCTTCTTCTTCCCTTTCCTTCTTTTATCATTTTTTATTTATTTTTGTTTTGTTTTCCTGCTCTGGGCCATTATTGGGGTCCAAGGATTACAGACACATGAAGGTGATGGATGGTTGGGTGAAGGACATTGACTGAGTGAGAGGCAGGGAAGGGAAGATCTGCCAGAGTGAGCGAAAGGAAAGCTCCCAGGTGAGAGTTTGGAGGAGGGTCCACCACTTTCTGTGTGAGACAAGGGTTAAGATCCACCTTTGAGAGAGGACTCCTTCCTTCCTTCCTTCCTTCCTGTTTTTATTTAGATTAGTTTCTTTCATCTTACTCTATTATGAAAAAACTTACAGGGTGGGGGGAGTAAGCAGGGGCAATGCCTTCACATGTGCTGCTACTGAAACAAGCTATGACATATGGTCACGTTGCTCTGCTTCCCTGTTCACCTACTGGTTGTGTGAACAGCCTGTCATGGGCCAGATAGGGAAAATTGTGCCTTCTTATCATGTGACTCGTGAAAGAAAGGTAGGATGGAACATTATCACTGACAAATATTTGCTTTGAAGGGATGGTATGAAGGCACTGGCACACTATTGAACTTAGGAGGGAAAGGTGGCACACTTACATTCGCAGAGGAATTGCTGATCTCTACTTTGGACACGGCTGCTTGATACAAAGCCATCCTCTCCTTCAGTGAGACCACCTCCTGGGGCTCCTTGTTGCTCTGGCTAGTCCCTCCTGGTTGTCCACTGGCTGATTTCTTACCACCTACGGAACCTAAAACAGAACAAAACGAGACAAGAACACAAGGGTATGAAGAAAAGGATTATTTCTGTGTAAAGTAAGGAGGAAGTGGAATGGTTCATATTCATTTATTAATGCCTGCATTTATATACCCTTTCTATAAACAAAAGTCACACAGGAGCTAGTTTGGATTGGATTGTGGTATAAAAGTGTAACACCCGCAACAAATGATTAAAAGCCCCTAAAACACAATTAATGAGCCATTTTAAAATCCTTTTGTTTGTACCAGAGATAGGCAAAACTGCTACTTTCTTTGTTTTTTCCTTAGAGAATTATACAAACGACCACTGTGCTGCATCTATGCAATATTTCTATAGTGCGTAGATGCAGCTGTTTATTATATTTAGTACAATGAGCTGATTACCTGTTATCAGATTGTTTTACCTGTCTCTGGCCTGTCTCTGTTGTTTGTTTATTTGTGATATGCTTACCGGGCTGTTTTCCGATGATGTAAGCCGGCCTTACAATGGAAATATGGGTTATAAATGTTTTAAATACATGTTTTTAATGCTGCATGTGGCAGCTATGAATGAACAGGAGGCACCTATTGGTTTTCCTTGCGCAGGGGACCTTTCCTTGGATTCTCAAGGGTGTTCAACACCTACTGAATGGGAAAGCAGGATAGCGGTAACACCAGTTCCAGAAACTGGTTAAGGTTAGAAGGCTTCTTGCTAGAAAAGAGGGAAAATCAGAGGTTGCAGCAAAGGGAGAAACAAGACCTTCTGGGAGTTGTAACGCTGTGAACCCTTCCATCATAGGCTCAGGTTGTATATATGTGTAAATAAACCATATATCATAAAGACACCGCAGTCTCCACTGTGCCTCATTTCCAAACAAGATACAAACCCTGGGAAGCACCTGGGAATCTTGCTCTGCTCAGCTATAGGGGTGGTGTGCAACAATACAATAATGGACTGGATGACCCTTGGGGTCCCTTCCAACTCTACAACTCTATGATTCTATGAATGTGATCTCCACAATTCAGTCTTTTACTATTAATTATTTTGCCTGCAGGACTGTGATAAATCCTTCGCAATAATTAATTATTTTGACCTCCCTTGAAGTACTGCAAAATGAAGTCACTCTGCAGGGGCTGACTACTCCCAAGCCCACAGGTTGTCCCCTTAGTTCTGTAAAACTTTTTGTGAAAACGCAAAACATAAATTACTTCCTCTATTAGCCTCACAACCAGGTCAGTAATTTTCCTTCCAACCAGCAATTAATGAAATTATTCCTGTCAAATATGTGCATTTTCTTGTCATAATATGCTTTTTTATTTGCAGTTTAATGAGCTTAACAACCATTTTATTGAGCTCTTAGCTGGGCTACAATATAACCTTTTCAGCAGAGGGGAACAGGAAACCCAGCGTTTGTAAATTTGACCAAAAAATTTACCTATGTATTACACCTATGCTTGTTGATTTCAACCATACATTCACACTTTTCCAAGCGTGCGACTGAAATGAGCAAAATCACAAAAGACTATGGAGCCAAACACCATTTAGGATCAATTTATGCACTTAATGTTCCAGAAAGAACAGCCCCATTTTCATGCGCCTTCCATTCGACTCTTTAAGCACAATCCAGCATGTATCTACTCAGAAATAAACTCCACTGAATTCAATGGAACTTGCTCTCAGAGCATCGGATTGCAGCCTATGAGGGTTGCAGGTGATGTCATCATGATTTGTTACCAACACTACTTTGCTTTAAAAGTCCTTACATTTTTATTGGTGTTTGTTCCTTCCACTTTGATCACAGTAGGGGATGTGAGGCTGGGAAATTGTTACTGGCTCTCCATGCACAGCTGATGAGATTCATGAGTTTGCTAGGATTTTCAGCCTCTCAGTCATTTTCAGCCTCACTTTCTAACCCTGTCCTTTTGAAAGTTTTATTTCTTAGAACACAACTTTACAACAATAACTCCAGAGACGTGGTGGTGCTTCATACAGGATGGCATGAGTTGAGACACCAGTGAGCAAGGAGGAAGGAAATCTTGGTCTCACTACCACACAAATGCTGAAAATCCAAATATGTATGAGAAGCCAGTCACACAGACATTAGAGCAGCATTTCTCGAAATTGGGTCTCCAGCTGTTGTTGGACTACAACTCCCATCACCCCTAGCTAGCAGGACTGGTGGTTAGGAATGATTGGAGTTGTAGCCTAACAGCAGCTGAAGACCCAAATCTGAGCAACACTGTGTTAGAGTATGCAGAAAGATTGTTTTCTGCTGCTCCAGAGAAGCGGACACGGAGCAATGGATCCAAACTACAAGAAAGAAGATTCCACCTAAACATTAGGAAGAACTTCCTGACAGTAAGAGCTGTTCGACAGTGGAATTTGCTGCCAAGGAGTGTGGTGGAGTCTCCTTCTTTGGAGGTCTTTTAAGCAGAGGCTTGACAACCATATGTCAGGAGTGCTCTGATGGTATTTCCTGCTTGGCAGGGGGTTGGACTCGATGGCCCTTGTGGTCTATTCCAACTCTATGATTCTATGATTCTATTCTAAGCTTTTTTTAAAGGTTGCAATAAGGCATTAAACCAAGATCTGCAAAGCTGGACTTTGGGTACATACAGGTTCCCACAGTAAGAATGACATGAATTCCCTCTCCCACTGGCAGTGACAGCCTATAGGACTAGTATTAGTACTATAGTACTCAAAACACTTCTTGTTTTCTTGTCATTTAGTTATGCCCATTGTAGAATGTAAACTTGGTTTCATATGAGCTGTTCTATTTCCGTCTGGAAAGAGTATCCTGAAAACCTTTCAGGTTGCTCACTCACAGAGAACAGGCAATTGCATTCAAGAACAAGTATTTCGTTCTTTCTTATTCTCACTTCCACTTGTTATATTCAAATAGCAAGTAATGGTTGGAATTGGGAAAGGATTTCAGAGAAGCAGCTCTTCCAAGGACTACTGGTCCTGAGCACTATGCATCACCTCCAGCATCAAAGCACAAGAGTGGGAAACAAGATATTATTGTTGCATTAATTTTGTATGCTGCCCTATACCCATAGATCTTGGCGCTTCACAACATAAAATTACAATATAAAACATTATGCCAATAAAGGCCAATAAGGTAAAGGTAACGGACCTGTGGATGGTTAAGTCTAGTCAAAGGAGACTATGAGGTTGTGGCACTCATCTTGCTTTCAGGCTAAGGGAGCAGGCATTAGTCCACAGACTGCTTTCTGGGTCATATGACCACCATGACTAAGCCGCTTCAGGCACAACGGAACACCGTGACGGAAACCAGAGCACACGGAAACGCTGTTTACCTTCCTGCCACAGTGGTACCTATTTATCTACTTGCACTGGTGTGCTTTTGAACTGCTAGGTTGGCAGGAGCTGGGACAGAGCAACGGGAGCTCACCCTGTCACACGGATTCAAACTGCTGACCTTCCGATCAGCAAGCCCAAGTGGCTCAGTGATTTAGACCACAGCGCCACCCGGTCCAATAACAATAATATAAAACACACAAAATACATAATAAAAACAGAATCCAGCAGGGCTTTTCTTTATGTTCTTAAGATACAAATAGATTCCCTGCCCCACTCCCACCCCTTCTGATCAAAAGTGTCATAAACAAAATCTGGTAAGTTTACTTGAAAGGTGTGTCCATATACCATGAGCAGGGAATTCCTTTTTGAACTCTTGTGCTGTGTGTGGCACGTCCTCTATAATGCCATTGTTACTATTACCAGAATACTAACTTAGTTTAGTAGTTAGAATTTGCAAGATTTTTCATTGGTTCTCAAAATAGCTTACTGATATTTCTGGGTTGAGTCTTTTTTATTTTTTATTTTTTATGAACAAGGGACAGAACAAAGCAATAGAGGCTAAAGCCAGACAATAGTTTCTTTCTTAGAGTGTTGAAGGTGATACAGTTAGCATTGCTCCCTGTGGTTTCCTATAAACTCGTTTCTTTTTATCCTGCTACCAGCTGTGGTGTGCCTGGATGGCAGAAGCTGCCGACAAACCTACAGCTGGAGAAAAATACAGCTCTCTGCTGTTGCTGTTTTAAACGCACCTATCTAGAAATACTGATTTAAAGAGCAGCAGATTAATGCTTGCGATGACTCAATGGGAAAGTTGCATGAGGCTGTTAACATGAAGTTTTGATTATACACCACATCTTTGATGCGGCTGCTATCATAAGAGGAATATAATTAGCCCTATGTCTGAATTGAAACCCAGTGGACTCCGTTATACTTTTTCTTATAATGCAAGAAGATTCCTGCTGGATCAGACCAAAAGCCCCTTGAATCCAACACTCAAAATAGCTAAACATATGTCAGTAGGAAGTCCACAAGAGACTTCTGCTGAGTGTAACAGCAGAATGGAGTGTCATTACCCGCTTTGGGATCCCACAGCTAATTCTCCCCTGGTCTCCTCACTGGCCCAAATAGGACTAATTTAGCCAGCTAGCCTTAGTGATCATCTAATGATTATTAGATGGATTTCCCCCCTAAATTGATTTTTGAATTCTGAATTTATTGTTATTCACGTTTTATATTGTATTTTATGCTGTTTTTTGTTGCATCAATTAAGTGTTTTAAATTTCTTGTTAGCCACCCTGAGCCCGGTTTTCTGAACCGGCAAGGGCAGGGTATAAATAAAAAATTATTATTATTATTATTATTATTATTAAAGAGCGGGGCTATGGGTGGCTCACCCATCTTGGGTTCAGGCCCTGTCCACTGCTAACATGGCAGCAGAAACCGTTCCCCCCCCCAACCCCAAGGAAATGCAGCAATATTGACAGAATAAATGTTCCTCAACCCTGCTTTTATGTAGTGAGGATTACATGATGGACTACAGCAGTGCAAAGTAGTCCCTAAAGTGTACCCTAAAATATATTTGTCATTCTGCTGTGTGGTAGAACCCAGAAAGAAAGGAGAGCAAGGACTTCATTTGCTGAAGGCTTAGAGAGCAGAGCTGCAAGGTCAAATTCCCCTTTACTTAGAAAATCAGATTTTCTATCCCAAAGTCCTTCATTCTGCTTCAGTTGAAACACAGCTGGTGCAGAGCAGTAAACCTTCCTTGTGATAAAGGGCTATCATTTCTCCAGTGAAAATAGGGGTGTCCTGTTTAATAACAATAATAATAATAATAATAATAATAATAATAATAATAATAATAATAATAATAATAATAATAATTTTATTATTCATACCCTGGGCCCATCTGACTGGCGTGCCCCAGCCATTCTGGGCAGCCTCCAACATATAATAAAACATTAAACATTTAAAAACTTCCCTATACAGGGCTGCCTTCAGATGTCTTCTAAAGGTTGTATAGTTACTTATCTTCTTGGCTTGGGGGGGGGGGTTGCATAACTCCATACCCTCCAACATTTCTCCAATGAAAATAGGAATGTCCTAAGGAAAAGCAGGACATTCTCAGATCAAATGAGAAACTGGCACGGCTTCTGTAAATCCAGGATTGTCCCTGGAAAATAGGGACACGTGGAGGTCTGTGCTTAGAAAGCAGAGCAGCAAGGTCAATTTCCCCTCGGTTGGTTAATACAATGAAATCGCTGTTTCTCATGCCGTGGGTACAACACTGTGCTCTTAAAGCACATTCAGAGCACATCCCTCCTCGCCCAATAATTCTAGGAAATGTAGTTTGTTAAGGGATGCTGGGAATTGTAGCTCTGTGAGGGGTAAACTTACATTCTCCAGAATTCTTTGAGGGAAAGAATATGCTCTGGATGTGCATTAAAGGCATTGTGTGTTAGCCACATCAGAGTGCAGTAGTACTCAGAAACACACCAGCAGGTGGAGTCTTCCCCTATAGTTACTGGAAGAATATGCTGTTCTGATGGCCCGTAAAACATTACACATGTAGCAATTTCCTTTTGGCAAAGTCATGCTGATTGTTAATAAACAGCAGTCATCTGCATAGCTCTTCCCCTTTCTTCTGTATTAGGTCTAAGGAGAAGAAAATGTACTAAAAAGATAATAATTGTAAGCCCACCAAAAAACACTTCCTTCGAAAATTACTGGAAGAGCATTTGCTCCAGTTGACTGGAGAGGCATCCACTGCTGTATATTAAACAAAAATAACGTCCATTTTTAATCCTTGCTCCTGTCTTCCAGGCTGCTAGCTGTGGCTAGCCACAGCGGTGATCACATTATAGCTCCACCACCCATCCCCAGTCTGTTCCCCGTACCCGTTTCTGAAGGCCTTTTCAGCTACTGTTTTTAGAAGGTAACAGATAAAAGGAGCACAATTTGGTAAAAAACAACAAAACAGAAACATTTAAGCGGTGTGGGAATGTGATTTTCATTAAGAGCCCCTCTACATTATCTGCTCTAACTTGGGTCATAGTTTTGTTTTTAAACTGCATATTCATGCAAAGTAGAGATTGTCGTTAAATGCTGGCTATGTGTGTGTGTGTGTGTTTGTGAGAGAGAGAGAGACAGCAAGTGAGAGAGAGAGAGAGAGAGAGAGAGGAATGCAAAACAGGTAGAGCAAAACTCTGCCCAAACTCTTGCTTCCTTTGACTTACTCTGTGAAACTAATATATGCTGCTTGATCCAGGAGTACAGAGAAATGTATATGCAGCCATCTCTAGCACCTCAGAAATGTCTCCATTCACAAACAAGTACCCAGCAGTCTCTTCTGTTGGCATTTTCCCTATTCCCTTGCCAGGCTAAGAGAATCATTTATAATTGAAAGGATGCCTTAAAAGCATCACCATGAATATCTTCGCTCTTGGTGTACGCAGGGATGAAGAAAATAAGTTGTGAACATCCTCTGGCTTATTAATAATCTCTCTGTAGAGAATCAACCACCCATCTCCCCCAAGTTTACCTCATAAAAATTGCACCATTCCTGTGCGGGCAAGCTTTACGCTGCTTGGAAACTTTGATTTGGCAGCACACAAACTTCTGCGAACAGGATGTTTTCCTCTAGAAAATGGGAAGTGTTCAGCCAGCAATTCTGTATTGATTGAAATGCTGCCTTGCTATCAATTCCCACATGGGCATACTGTGCTAACCTTTGAGCATCTTGGTGGGGCGAAGGGTTAGTACAGGCAATAATGTACAGCTCTCAGGCCGAACACACTGTGTCCTGAATGCAGCCTCTTGTTACAATCTTGGGATTCCTCCACTTTCATTGATGTGTGGGCAGGCAGAGGCATCCAACAAAATAGTTCCATATGTGCAAAGATTTCTACCTGCACAACAGAACTCCCCTTCCCCCTCCTCTTCCCATGTGCCCTCCCCAAATCTGGTCCAGACGGTTGAGGGAACCACAGAACAGACAGGAGGAGCACAGAAAGAGGCGAGGGAGAAGTTTCATTGCACAACCAAGTATCCTTGAGCTAATGGAACAACTTTGTTTGATAGCACCCAGAGTGTTTGAAAGGTTCAGCAATTAGCAAATATGGAATTGCTGCAATATTCAGAGGCAAATATTGCTGGTTTTTATATTTTTGAAAGGGAAACAGCCATGATGTTCTAGTAACCTTTGGTGAACCTGAAAGCTCTTTTGCATACATCATGATCTAATTTAATTAGTGCTGGGAGAAAGCCCATTGAGCAAAATTGACCTTTTTTCTTACTACACATGTATAGGATTGCACTGATAGTTTGCATAAGACTTCATGTACACCATCTTAAGACTGCAAGAATGGACAGTAGTCTGGGCCATTTCCTTCATACCCAGTTTTCTCATTCTCTCCTCCACCACTTTTTAAAAAGTTTTATTTTATATTTGTTTAATGTCCAGCTGGATGAAGATTTGTGGGCTCAAAAGCTTGTTCACTACACTCTGTCATTGTTGCAGGTCCTAAGGAAAGAATTATACCACTGTTATTTTTTTGATTCCCCCCTCCCCATTCAGTGGCGTAGCGTGGGTTGTCAGCACCCGGGGCAAGGCAAGTAATTTGCACCCCCTAACCCGTGGATTTGCGCCCCCTAACCCATGGATTTGCGCCCCCTAACCCTAACCCCAGGTGTTGCGCCTGGTGCGGCCGGCCCCCCCTGCACCCCCCACGCTACGCCACTGTCCCCACTCCATACACATACAATGAACACAGGTATCTGTATTTTTTTGCATTGATTATGATTACCACCATATCTTCTCATGATTTTCTGGGACTATATTATGACATTAAATATATGGGACTCTCCAAGTGAGAGTCCCAGATTTACAGAAGCCGTCCTGGTTTCTGACTTGATCCTGGAACATTTCCTTAGGATGTCCATATTTTCTTCGGATAAATGCTGGCAGGTATGGTTATGCGACCCCTGAGCCAAGGAGATAAGTAACTATATAATCTTTAGAAGATATTTGCAGTCCTATATAGGGAAGAGTTTTTTAAAAAAACTTTTAAATGTTTTATTAGGTTTATGTATATGTTGGAAGCTTCCCAGAATGGCTACAGGAACCCTTTTAGATGGGTGGGGTATAAATAAAATTATTATTATTATGGAATAGAATGTCCCTATTTTTATCAGAGAAATGCTGAAAAGTATGAAGTAACAAGAGGATTTTGTACATTTCAACAAATTTATAAAGTGCTTATTAGTGATTAGACCATGGTTATTTCTCTTGCCAACAGCACACAGTCCTTCCTGTTTCATCTGCAGCTGTTGTCCCAATTCTTTCTCCCAAGCAAACGGATCTTTCACTTCCTTCATGGAAGCTGCGCAATCAGCATTCCAACCACTTTCTGCAAATGGCCAGGAAATAGGAATGGAACCACTGAAGTACAGTGCCCCCAGTCCCCACATTCCTGGGGTGCTCTGGAAGGATACCAAGGATCAAAAGCTACTGAAAGATCGAGGGGAAACAAATAGGGTCACACTCTCCCCATCTTTCTCCTGATAAATGTCACCAACAAGGGTAACAAAGGCAGTTTCAGTGTTATGACCAGGTCTGAGGCCTGACTGGAAGGGACCCAAGTAATCAGCTTCCTCCAAGCATGTCTGAAGCTGGTCCACTACCACCTTCTCAAGCATTTTGCCCCCAAAGGGGATATTTGACAATTGGCTGTAGTTGTTTAAGACTTCGGGATCCAGGGAGACCTTAAGGAAGGGGGCACACCACAGTCTCCTTCTCCAGGAAAGCATTCATCACACCCTGGACCCACCCTGTCAACCTCCTACAGCTAGTCCTAAGAAGCCAAGATGGGCAAAGGTGGTTGTCTAAACCTCTTCAAACAGCTTGTCCATATCCTCAGACTGCAATAATCATGACACTTTAAAACCACAAAAAAAATATTTAAGTGTAGTATTTTGGAGAGGTTAGAAGAAAGGAAAACTGCTAATCAGCAGAGCACCTTAGCCCATGTGAAAGTTGCTGGAACAAGCCTAGATTATTCCATTAGTTTAGGAATGGGGTGAGTGGGAAGGTTCTTATAACAATCTATCAGGAGGTTAATTTAATTCCTATGTTGTAGATGTTCACAACGGTCTGTCGCTTTTGTTCTAAATTTCAAAATGCATTTAATCTGATGCGTCTGACATCATGTAATTTAATTTTAAAGAACTCCTCCTGAGATATATACCAGCATCTGGTCATTTCCCAGTAGCTCAACAGGCATTTACTGTTAAGGGCATTGTAGTTGCTAAAAGAACTATTTTAGAACACTTGGAATCTGCTTCCTCTCCAATCAATATGCAGTATGCACAATTAGCAATTTCATTTGCGAATGGAATAAAGGCATACAAAGGGAGAAGGAAACTCGAGACTGTTTTGGACGTGGGCCTTCCCGCCCAAATTATGCTGGCCAAATCAATGGGCTATTGGATTTCAAAAAAAAGAGAGACTTGGATGCTTATTTTAGCTATGCTTTAATACATTTCTTTTCACATACTGAAATTACCTAGAAATAATAAAAATAAAAGAACCTGGTCTCATTTTACATGCCATTGCAGAACACATATAAGTGAAATAATGGGGGAAACCCTTTGGAAGAATACATCAGTGTGCAACATAAAAAAACACCCCACGAACTCTAACTAATAAAGGCGTTTGAAGGGTGCTATGATTCATCTTTAATATGTAAATTGTGATTATGTTTTTTCCGGCATTTGTTTTCTATGCCTCATAATTGCACACACATATTAAATAATGTTGCCATACCGTTCTCTGCTTAATGAGGGGTATTTATTATTATAAATGGAGCCAATGAAAATTGGATGTGTTGGATGCAAAGCAAGGATTAGAATGGATTTTGCCTCCCATCAAGTCAGTCTCTCAGCCTTATAATAACTACATCTGAATTACTCAGCTATAACTTCCAGAAAGATATGATGTCATAATCAATATAGGCCGATCCATAACGAGGGCTTTGCTAGTGCAACAGGGGTACTCTCCTGCCTTAATAATTTCCTGCCTTAAGTGCTCTCATCGCAGCTTCCTTTTCTTTTCCCCCTTCATAAATTAAGCCTAGAGAAGTAACAGAATCTGACAGAAGAACTGCTGGGAAAGGGTTTATAGAGGTGGGTGCACTCAAATTGCACATAAAGTGGGACATACTGAAATATTCAACCTCATGGGTAACCCAACCTATAAGGTATGCGAGAGCCTAGAAGTGTACAGTTTAATTCAAAGGGAAGGAGAGCGAGAGAGCGAGACAGAGGAGTAAAAAGCAGAGAGCGTGTGTCTTATTTCTTGCCATTGAAATGTCACTGCTCCCTTTCTGACAGCCGTGCGGTTCTCAAAATCTGCCTGACTCACTCTGAAATTATTTCCCAGTGCCACAACGTTTTTTTAAGCATCAAAATCACCTTTTTAAAAAGTTGATGAATGCAAACCTGACATCCTGCACAAATGTCCCTGCAAGGACACCTGAGACTACTTGCCAGGCTATCATGTTTATCAGCTGAGACCAAACCGTTTGAGGGAGGTGGGGGCACATTTGTCAATTCTTGGGGCAGAGCTGACAACTGACATCTTAGAGGGAACCCGATTTGTGTTTTCTGACAGAGGAACAGCTTTTGTCCTTTTAAGAACCCCAAGGAAGTTGGAAGGTGCAAAGTGCAGTTTCTGATGTCACATCGTGATGGCGGGTGGTGGAGATAGGAAGGCCCTTGCTCTTTCTAAATGCTTACCCAGGCATAGGCAAACTTCAGTCCTCCAGATGTTTTGGAACTACAATTCCCACCATCCCTAGCTAACAGGACCAGTGGTCAGGGATGATGGGGATTGTAGTCTCAAAACATCTGGAGCGCGGAGTTTGCCTATGCCTGTGCTTACCTGTTTCAGATAACTTAAAGAGACAGAAACTATGTTAGACTGTGGCCACATCTTTGAGGTTCATGAGAGCTTCACTGCCAACATGCATCCCATGAGAACCAACCAAACTCCATCATTATATCTGCAGATGAGACCCATTTGCAATGGTCTTTGCATGGCAATGCAACAGTTGTTTCAAATGGCAGGGCTTTATGGCTGCTTTTCCATTCTGAACAGGCTGCCCTTGACAAGCATGTTCAAGGAAAGATAAGGATTAGGAAGGAGTTGATTGGTTTTTCCCCTCACAAAAATTACCTTTCCTGTTCAGGGAAATCTATATTCTCCCTCTTCATGATGGCAGATAAACCTGAGAGCAGCTAAGGTTACCGCTTGCCCCTGCCCTCCTTTATTCTTCCCAGTTTCCCTTTTCTTTTAATTATATAGTCTTTGCCCTAGTCAACGAGCAGTTTTAAATGTGCAATCTTTCTAAGTGTGATAAATGCACAAGTGAACAAATGCATGTGGATTATTCTGTCTGAAAGACGTACAGCTGACCTGCACTTAAAACAACTTTGGGAGCCAACTTCAAGAGCAAAGTTCTTGTGTTCCATATATACTGCTGCAACTAAATTCTCCATTACCTAAACAGGTTTTATTTAAGGGAGGGGGCTCATGGATGATATATGCTACAACAATGAACTACGGTTAACCTAAACCAGGCATATGAAAACTTGGCCCTCCAGATGTTTTGAGACTACAATTCCCATCATCCCTGACCACTGGTCCTGTTAGCTAGGGATGATGGGTGTTGTAATCCCAAAACATCTGGAGGGCTGAGTTTGCCTACGCCTGACCTAAACTATTGAGAGTAATCACATGCACATTTGTGTTGCATACCTCCCAACATTCCTCAGATGAAAATAGGGACATTTCTCACTCCCCACAACTGACCCTCCTCGGCCCCCCATTTTTGGCTCATCCGCTGCCACAGAGCCTTTCCACCACCATAACACAAATCGAACACAGAACACACACCCTCCACTCTCCAAGGAAAAACCCCTTGCGCTTTGCTCCACCCAAGGTGGCCTCTGCCTGCCCCTCAGAGCCAGTGTGTCACATTGGGTTGGGCGTTGATGGTAGCAGCCTCTCCTTCTCTTCACCCGTTCTCCACTACAAGCTGCCCAACGGTGGAGGCCAACAGTGGCGGCCATGGAAAGGTCATGGGATGTTCCCTCACAGCTGTTATTGCCACTGCTGGCCCTGCTTGAGACAAAGCAGTGGCTCATCCTTGTCCCCAAGTTCGGTGGCAGCAGTACTGGCAGGGAAATTAGGGACATTCCAGGATCAAATCAGGAGCCAGGATGGCTTTTGGTAATTCCAGGACCGTCCCTGGAAAATAGGGACACTTGGAGGGTATGTTACTGTGTTTTGATAGCAGTTTGTATCATATAAGGTGTGCTCTGCTTCACCTCTTTAAAGCCAGAGCAGAAAACATGTGCCGGGAATATCACTTAAGTAATTATCTTTGCAGCACTTATAAGGCATGAAAGAATGGGAATTAAACTCCCCTGGCAGATTAAAAATAGAAGGCTGCTTTGAACCTCTGAACCTCCTATAACACAATCAAACTTACTGCCAAAAATCCTCCGAAAGGTGCCACATGAGCAAGTGAAGATTAAAACTACAAAACTGTTTGTATGGAAAGCAAAACACGTACCTATTGGGCTTTGCGCCAATTCCGTTCCCTGCCAGAAGTTGAATGTTTCCATTATTGCAGCACAGTGAAAGGCAATATTTATTTGTGTCTGAAAACTTTACCCCACCCCACTAAACATAAAGATTTCTTTTTGACGGTGGCCAAATCACAACAGACTTTACATTTGCTCATGTGGTTGTGAGATTAGAAAACTCAGCCTTGGACACAGTGGCCTTAGTCTGCCATCTGCCCATGGAAGTTGGTGGAAAATAACACTGAGCAAATGAATCTTGGCAGGGAGTGCATATTCTCTCACTGAGTTTTCACCTTCACCTCCATAATTTAATTATGTACATAATGCATAGTGATAAGGGAAGAAATGAGTTCATGGTTAAAGGTGAACCTCCCTAATTTGCACCTTCCAAAAATAATAATAAAAAAAATACATAAACCAAAACACTACCATCCTTTGAAACTCATGAATTTTGCAGGGCGCTTCTCCAGTCGAGGAATGTTACACAAATGCACATACTGAGGCAACGTGTGCATAAAAATGCATATGTTAGCAACCGTAGCATAACAAAAATGCATTATATTAAGGAAATTGCTTTGCAAAAATGTGTATAATAGGCAAAAATGCATAGAAGCACGGGTACATTCACTCCAAAATCATGGCTGGATCTAGACACACCAAAAAGCATTGTAAACCTCAAAGTGGGAAATCATGTTGGTGGAAGCGGACCTCCACAGCACCATCTGGTGTCCCAGTGTTGGAACACATATAAAACGCTTTTTTCTTTACTAATGTAGCTGAGTTTCACAATTAATTGTCATGAGGACTTAAAATAAAAGAGGAAACTGATGCAGAAACACCAGTTTTTAAAGAGTGGGAAAACGGGGAACTGAAAGAAGCAGAAATTGACAGATTTGCCTATACCTGGTAATACAAAGCATATGTTTATGCATTTATACATAGAATCATAGAGTTGGAAGAGACCCTGAGGATCATCTAGTCCAGGCATAGGCAAACTCGGCCCTCCAGATGTTTTGGGACTACAACTGCCATCATCCATAGCTAACAGGACCAGCGGTCAGGGATGATGGGAATTGTAGTCTCAAAACATCTGGAGGGCCGAGTTGGCCTAAGCCTGATCTAGTCCAACCCCCTGCAATGCAGGAATATGCAGCTGTCCCATCAAACCTGCATATATACACATACATATACACATGCAACCAGGGAGGAGCAGGAGGCAAGGGAAGCCAACAGAAAAGCCTGCTTCATGTCCTAATCACACAAGGATTGGAAGGGGTAGAGTAGGCAGGGCACTCAGTTCTGGCACCTCTAAGGTGGGCACCATTGCCATTCAATGAGGATGGTGCTCATGGTGAGTTCCGGCACCTCTTTTTCTAGAAAATAGCACTGAGAGTAGGCCTTCCATGGGATCTGGAAGCCTGATTGTGCATGCTTCCAGGTCCACTAGAAGTCTATGCATGCTGGCCTCCTCAGCCTAGAAAGCCATGCTCAATACATGGGCATTGGGAGATGGGGAGTTGCACAATGCTGGGGACTGACTGGTGCCATAGTCCAGTGCTTCCCTTTCCAGTGCCAGACCCTCCTTCCCATAATAAACACATGACAGGAACTAGAGAGAGTGTTATGTACTGAGTTGAATAGGATCCAAAATGCAGCAGTCTGATTGGTCCTAGAACATTAGGATTCAGAATGCAGCAGTCTGATTGGTCCTAGAACATTGGGATTCAGAATGCAGCAGTCTGATTGGTCTGCAGGAGCCACCCAATCCACTCCAGGTGGAAGTGAATCTGCAACTTGATTGGCCTACAGGAGAATCCCGGAATTAGCCAATCACATGGGGCCCATTGTGTAAATAATGTATATAAAGCAGACAGTTTGGGGAAACTTCCATTTCTTGCTACTATGGTCTGAATAAAGAGCATGAAATCCACACTTGACTCTGCGTATATTTCAGAGAGGAGAGACAATGTAGAGGAGTAAGGTAAAAAGCACTCTGCATGTGAGCAAACTTAAGGAATGGTGTAGGATAGGTGACCTTTGTGTAAGTTATTGTGTGTTTGGTGGGGGGGGGACTGTTTGCATCAGTTTATTCATGTGAGAGGGACCTGTGTGTACCTGTAGCCCCTATCCAGGACCAGGCCTTAGTCTTTCCGATTTTGTTGTCTCTTGTACATATCCAGGTTTGCTTGTGTATCCTCAAAAAGTATCATGGGGCAAAAGTATCATGTAGCAGGCAAACAAAAATACAAAATTCCCTGATGATTAAATTCAGGCGCCTTCTTCGTCATCAGTTAAGCTTCTCTTCAAGCACAACCTTTCTATTTAAAAATAGGATCCCCGTGAGGTCCCACACCTTTAAATATGCAACCAACAATTTTAGAGCACAACTCACAGGCAGACAGAATGTGAGGAAGGCTCTCAGTCTGGTGGCATTTGATGCGCAACTAGCACAGCAATCTCCCGAAATAAACCGTTTTAGGATCAGTTTTATGACAGGTCAGATTATCAACTCAAACCAAACATTTGTCTTTTTTAAAATCCTTTTAAGTAAAATTGATGCAGCTCAATTTGGGACAGACAAGGCAATTACAACTTTCTTGGACAAATCCAGTAAGCCGATGGAGATATTTCAAAGACGCTCTGTGGAAAATGATACGCATCCAAGGTGGGGGGGAGGGTGGATGTGAGAGAAGGACTCACATAACACGGATGCTGAACAGCTTATAGCACATACCCAGGGTGAAAAAATAAATCACTTCTTTTATTTTCAGCTTTCATTATTCATACGGTCATATTCCTTTCCCCTTAACACAACTATTTTTAAAACTTGTGGAAAACAAAACAAAGAATGGATATGGGGCGATCTGTTCCATCTGCCTGGATGAGCAGGGAACTAAATGAATACCATAGGACACCTGGTGTTTCCATACCATATTCAACACTAACATTTCTAACTTTCCCCAATTATATATCAGGTTGTCATGACCCCAGATGACCCTAAAGCCACAGTATCTTGTAAACTTTAGCAACTTTAGCTCTTTGGACAGAGATAGCCTGTCACACTCTGGTAACAACTAGCCTACCTAGACATGTCTTTTAAAATTTATTTTGTACATTTTTAAAACCACTGGTTTCATTTATATTTTTTTTGTTTTTATTGAAATTTCATGGATATTTTATAACATTTTACGCAAACTACTTAGAGACTTTTTAATGAAATGACATGTTGCTAAATCAATCATTCAATCTACAAGTGAGCCAAAGGTTTGCAAAAACAAACTTTTCCAAAGTGTGTGAGCATGACTGTATGCGTGTGCAAAAGATTTTGAACCTCTGAATTCGGAGGCAATTTCAAGGTTGGGGAGTAAATTTTTCAGATAGCTAGTGTATGTTGACTAGAGCAGTGAGCAAAGGCAGCTCCGCCAATAAGACAGCTGTGAAGATGAAGATGATGAATACCTAAACCACTTCTGTACTTCACTCAGTTACAGTTATGGTTACAGCTATGGTTGTTGCTTTCCTCCTTTGATTGATTTGTGCACCTTGTTGACTTTTTGCAGTTGTATTTTTGAAAATTAATAAACATATGGTAAAATGAATGCACACACCTGGAATAATGTCACTGCAAGTGGCATCCAAAGTACATTTTTCAGCCATTTTTTTTTTAATGAGGAAAAGGAGATAGCCGCCATCTTTGCTTTTATCACAAAGTATGTAGCTAAAGTATTCAAGGTATTACCGAAAGTGCATAAAAGCCCTTAAAACACCCTAGGAGCCGGTTACCTGAAGGATCACCTTGTCTCTTATACACTGGCCAGATTGCTGTGATCACTTGGAGAAGTCCTCTGTCTCACACTTATTTTATGCTCTCTTGTTTTCCATGCAAGCCAAGGCTTTACAGCAAACTGGCACCAGCAATTTGGAACACTCTTCCTATTAAATTCCAGCAGGCACTGCTAATTCTGATATTTCATCACCTACTGAAAAACATTTTTGTTTCTCCAAGCATTTTTAGGGAATTAATTTGATTCAGTGCTAGTCATTTGTTCTGGGTTTTATAGCTTTATGGTGTTTTAATGATTTCATCATACACTGCCTTTAAAAAAAAAAATGCTTTGCTGGCCTTTAAATATCCCCCACACCACCACCCCAACTGAAGACATGTCTTTCCAATTCACCACCACCAAATGGCATAGTAAAATTGGGAATGAGAACTTTGTTACGGCCTTAAACTAACATCCCTGTTAAGAGTACTGCAAAGTGTTGTATGCAAGGTGCCTTCGAAGAGTATCTGGAAACTTCAATTAGCTCAAAATACAGCCAGTTTTGGGATAATAATGCAATATGCATAAAGTTGGTGCAATTTCTCTACTTAGGTTTTGAAAGCTTTTGTTTGTGACATTTATTTATGTCTTGAATATGGTTTTTATGCTTGTTTGTGATATTTACTTTTTTAAAATAAAAAATACAAAATACAAATACAGTCACTAGACAGTTGACTTCAACAGTCTGGAAAGAAAATATATATTGGTGTTCTAAAACCAACTAACTGGCTCCTGGTCTGTTTTATAGCACAATTCAAATCATAACAATTAGAGCTCTCTACAGATTGGCATTTGAATATCTAAAACACTGATTTCTTGTCACATGAATTGGCCCATGTCAAGAGACATGGAGACATCATGGAGAGAGTGGTCAGATGAGCAGCAGCTGTGGGAGGAGATTGGGGAGTTGGAGGAGCCTGATGCAGAGGAAAGCCCTAGAGAAATGCTGGGAGGGCCCTTATGGCTTGGGAAGCAGAGAATTGGATTTGGGGACAGTGCTAAGCAGAAGAGTGACCCACCTCTGGGCCATCAGATACCATTAGCATAACATAAGTGTGGTTGGCTTGGTGTCTGCCCATGGCTTTCAGGGAGAAGGCATCTAGGGGTAGATCTGGATTCAAGTTGTCCCATTGCCTCCATCTCTATTTCCAAGGATGCAAAGATGACTCCACCAGCAGGAACAGATAGTGCAAACTTTTTGTACTCATAAGGATGCCCACTTGCTTGCCTGTTGCCAATATTAGGGGGCATGTCAAGTGTTGGAACAACTAATAATAATAATAATTTTTTATTTGTACCCTGCCCTCCCCAGCCGGACCCGGACTCAGAGCATCATATGCATAATACAATATGCATAAAAACAAGCAATCAATCGATTAAAATGCATCCCAAAATTAATTCAAATAAATTAAAGTTAAAGTTAAAACCGTACAAATGACAATCCTCAGGTTAAAATTGAAAGTGGTTAATACTTGCCAGGACCAACTGTTTCCACTGATATTATAAGGACCTGTAAGTGGTAAGTTTACACCTAGCCATATATTGTAGAGCTCTGCCGTGCCTTAGGAATGTGTAGCCTGCAGTCAAGCCTATGTTGGGACAGTGTACTGATTTTTGCAACCGAGCCTTTCATCACAAACTGATAGTTTGCAGAGGGCTTTAAAAATTAGTCCGAGAGCTGCATACAGGCCCAGAACCACACATTGCCCACCTCTGATGTATGGGTTGAGATTATCATGGCTGCAACCCTTTGACCCTGCAGTTATTGTGCATTCTCACAGCTGACTGCAGAAAAGCAATGGCAGGTTTTCCAATTCACAGGTCCCCACCACCCCCATTAAGCACTAAAGCAAGGTTTGTATCTAATGTAGCACTGAGTAACCATCCTGCCAGTGTACGGATTTGTGTTTGTGCAGCAGGATGTCCACTGTCCTATGCTTGCATATGCCCCATCTGCTCTGGAAGGTTAGGGGAACACCTAGAACAGATTTAGGTAGTGCCCAGAGGGAGGAAGAGGGAAAGTCCTGCTTCAAAAGTGTAAATCCTTGCAGTTTCTCAGCACTACATTGGAAACTGTTTTCCTGTTTGTCCTTTTCCTGGATCTATTCAAAATAGTCAGGAACTACTTGTTCGTCTAATTTTAGTACACATACCTTTTCATCCCTGGCTAATTTGACATTAAGTGTTTAAGTGATAAGGAGGGAAGAAAACAACATAACTTGTTTGAATGTCAGACATTGAATGATGCCAAGGCACTGCTTGATTAAACCGAAAGCTGCAGATAGACTCGCAGCCCAAAATAATCTGCCCCAGGATGAACTTGAATCTGTATCTTCAGTGCAATCCTGAGGCAGCAGTCTTGAAGTTGGTTAGGACCTCAGCTGGCCTTAGAAGTTCAGAAGTAAAGATGAACCTCAGATATAAGATGGATGGTCAACAATGCTAAATTTTGGGGGGCTGGAGATGGAGGTGGTGGTGGCAAAGAGATAATTGCCTACTAGACAATGTGGGAACATAACTTGAAAGATATTGGGAGAGTAAGAAGGACCTAAATGAGAGGTATGTGAAAGAACTATTAGAAAAAGAAGTGGGCAACTTAATGTTAGAAGCTTGTGGTAGGTGTGGCCTGCACATATTCATTCATGTGCACATAGTCTCTCTCTCTCTCTCTCTCTCTCTCTCACACACACAGACACACACTCCCTCACACACACTTAAAAATGGGGAGAGTGCAATCCTCACTCTCCCATACCCTCCAATAAGGACATCTGTAATTATTATTCCATAGTAATAATAATAATAATAATAATAATAATAATAATAATAATAATAATTAATAATAATATTTATACCCTGCCCATCTGACTGGGTTGCCCCAGTCACTCTGAGCAGCTTCCAGCATACATAAAAACATAATAAAACATTAAGCATTAAAAAAAACCTTTCCTATACAGGGCTGCTTGCTTAGCTCCTTGGCTCGCGAGTCACATAACTCTATACCCTCCAACATCTCTCCAATGAAAATAAGGACATTCTAAGGAAAAGCAGGACATTTCGGGATCAAATCAGAAACCAGGATGGCTTCTATAAATCCAGGGCTGTCCCTGGAAAACAGGGACACCTTGAGGGTCCGATCTCAAAAGCTCTCCTTGTTGAAACAGAGAAGGCTGGACCACTCCCTACTTCAGCAGGGAGAGAAAGCACTTTCAAAATGCTGGTAGTGTTTGTGCAAGGAGTTATCTCCACTGCTGAAGGTTATTCTGCCACAACCAATACTTTACCTTCCTATTTATTTCCATCATCCTGGTTTGAAAAATTCAATTTCAGGCCAGAATATCAGTGCAAAATATCAAGAAGTGGAAAAGTTGTTAGATCAGTTGTCTTGAGCTATGCTTATGGTGAAAAAGAAGGACTAATTGCACAGTTGCACAGCCATTTTTCTGCAGTCATTGCACGTTGACTGTGCCATTTTGGGCTGAGCTGGCTGTGTGTGTGAGCATACCAACGCCATATGCTGAAGTCGGCATAGATATGATTTTGGAATGAAAAACAGATAATTCTTTTGGGAAGTTGTGTTGAATGCTAGGTTCAACAAGCAATAACTTCAGGTTTAATTAAACTTTGAAGTCCAAGTGGAAGGCTCTTGGGGGTAAGGGAGGTAGGGAAAAGCAACCCAATGCCTATTAATACCACAAACATTTCAGTCAGAATCCCTAGATCTTCACCACACTGCTAATTGTAAAGCACTAAGCTGTTGGTTTATATTAGCGATAGAGGGACATGCCTCTTTATTTTCAGCATATCTATTTTTATAAAGATTGCAGCTTGGTAATGGTCCTTAAATACATGCTGGAGTAACAGGGTAGGCTGCATGAGGATTGCTTCTGAATACCTTGTGAACGTATTAGCCAACATGGCACAATTAGGGGCGGTGATCTCACTGAAGGAACAAGTCATGTGTAATCTAATACCCTATCGTATTAGCTCACCATTGAAATAAATAATTAGGAGGCAAAAGAACCAAAAACAGAGCACCTACCTAGCATGAAATACTTGGGAGTATTACTAGCCAATCTTTCCAACAAGAGAACATACCAGTGCAATAATTACTGTTGCGACAATGTAACCAGAAACAAATTAACACTAACCATATATGCCATTTGAAAAGTTATTGTACTCAGTGCTGTATAAAACTTCTGCTAGTTTCGGTGCTAGTTTCTAAGATCTGTTCAAAACTTTTCAGACATCATACACACTATTCAAAAGCAAGCAAAAAAGATAAACTGTTCAAACGATCTGTATTTCTTATTCTTAATTACTAGTTTTGCTTCTAGACCCTCTTCTGTGTTCTTGCCTTAAGTTGTTGAATGCATGAAGTGAGGTCCGCTCACACAACAAGAACACCCCCCCCCCATCTCACCCACCTGCATACCCCCACAACCCTTAAATCTGCTCCGGGCGTTGGGGACACCCCAAGAACAGGCTCAGGGGAGGGCCTCATTTCCCACCACACTGAATTCCTCTTGCATTGAATTCCACCTGGTGATTTTAAACATCCATGGCAATTTCAGTTCTCACTTCAATCCTCCATTTGCACAGTGTCATAAATGCTACCTTTAGATGGTGTGCTATCTCTTTACAACTAAACCTTTGTGCCCTCCAGATGTTTTGGACGTCCCCTCCTGTCAGCCCCAGACAGCAAAGGTCAGAGAATTGTGCTTCAAAACATGTGGAATGCATCAGGTTCAGGAAGGCTGTGTTAAATATTATGATGTACTTGAGCTGCTATGAAAATGACGATTGCTGTTTTAATTAAAAAATGCTGATGAACTCAGGAATTAGAGAGAGAGAGATTTTCATGCAGCGGGTGCTATTAACTTCAATAGGGTTTGTTCAGATCAAACCAAGGTTTACTTCCAACAAAGTGGAATTGGGAGTGCAATCTTGCAGTTTGGGGTTTGATCTCCAGCTGCAATCATTATGATTAGGTGCTGAAAATATATCCATGTGGTGTTTATCCAATATATCAGTGTGTGTGGTGTTTGCGTGCACAAACCTGATCAGTCCACAGCAGCTCAGCTAGAAGTCCGCACAAACTAACAAAGCAAAGCCAGTGACTGCCACAGGTTGAGAGCGTGGTGTAAGATTCCAAGTATTGGCCATTTTGCTGTTGCTGTTGATTCTAAAATAACATTTAAATGCCACTCGTGTGTTCTTGCTCCCTCTCAGCCCTGTATCAATAAATGCCATGCTGTATCTATAATCTCCACCATAAAATCCATGTCTTGAGAGGGAAGCAGTTTCTGTTCACCACTCACACAGGAATGTCTTGCTCCCCACTCACACAAACACAGAGAATAATGCCCAACCCACTTACCTTTCCTAATGTTCAGAACTCTGTGAGAGAACCGCAGCCTCTTTGTCACTGAAAAATCTTTATAGTCCTCTCCACACAGACTTGGTTTTGCTTAGTTTTCTTTGCGAGACAAAGTTCCCAGTCCCCTGAATACAGAGTCTAGTGGAGACCAGCTCCACTGAAACACGCACCTCTCCCTTCTCTCAAGTGAGTGGATTGAGACAGCTGGTTTTATTTTAGCCCTGCATGCAGAACATGGCACTTGGCACCTATTTTTAGGGGCTGAGGCCTGATGAGCCAGTGCCTGAGTCGACTACTAGCTCTAGGAACCTGTTCGTAAAGGCCATCTTAGAGTGTCCTTTTGTCATATCTCTATGCATGGCACAAGCACTTGTTCAGTCAATCAAAGTTTCACTTACCTAACCCTCTAGTCATTCCTCCTTAAGTTTTTCCCCCCTATATAAAACAAGAACTCCAATTATCCTACCAAAATAGGAACAACCCCAAAATGCTTTGGATTAACATTTCTACCCCTTTCCCCTTAATTTATGCATACCAAGTTATTTTGTGAGGGAATTTTTATTATTATTTTAAACTCCTATTCTACCAAACAATATATATGCTTTGGATTAGCATATATTTAATGGAGGTTATACAGCAGGTTATTTTGTGAGGGAAATGTTTCCTTTAAAGCAAGAAGTCCATATTTTTTAGGAAGTAGCACATTAAACTCTGGGGATGTGCATGAAAAAAAAGCACTGGGAGAAGAGGTAGGCAGCCAGGTGAGAGCTGCGGGAGTCTGCCTTTCTTTCTAGGAATGATATGATATGCATGACATAAATGTGATAGTTAAAGAATAACTAAAAAGGCTTTTTATTCTCTTTTTTCCTATCTGCTTTCTGTTTTGTATTTTCTTATGAGTTTGAATTTTCATGTTTAATATGTTAAAAATAACTTTCAATAAAATTGATATTATTATTTTAAAATGAAATTGACCCTGACTGGAACAGGGCTTTTAAATTTTTAACCTGAGCCAAAACTCAGTCCCACAACTTGCTCAAAGTGTCAAGTTCAAAGTGAAGTAGCCATGAGTGCATTTTTTTTTCCTGGTCACCTCTGCATCACGACTCTCTATTCCCAGGCCTGTGAGGTTGATAATAGATTCACCAGTGAAACTCTGCTTACTGTGAAATATGAATTGAATTTGGAGGAAGGGTCATCAGTCAAAACATCTGAGGAATGTTGATAGGGTTTTGAGAAAAGGAGTGAAGCTCCTCACAGGAATCCCACACATCCCAAGGCTGCCATGCCAAGTTTTGCCTGTACTGTATTATTGGGAGCACCCTGATCAGGTGAGATATTTGTGGAATTTGGAGGGAAGACCATTTGTGTAAGTCTAGCCAGATGTCTAGATCAGGGTGGTGGTAGCAGTTTCATGCATACATACAAGTGTATCTTCTAAGTTAGAAAATGCAGCTTCTAGACAGGAGCATACATTAGTACATTTCTTTTAAGCATTGAGGATATCATGGAAAGCTTAGAGGCAAACCAGTCAGAAAGTTAGAAAAAAAACTTTATTGTCTCTCTCTAGCAAAAACAGAGGTGACACAGGGAATGCCTGACTCCCGCAAATACAACTAAGTAAAGTGCCACCTAGTGAGTTGACTGTGTAATTACCCCTAACCACAAAGAGGGCAGCCATACTTTCCAATTCTATTGTGAAGCTAATTTTATACACAAGGAAGAATGAGCACTAAGTATTAAAATAAAACAATGGCATGGATCCCAGGCCAGTAAATGCTTTCACTATTTTCACACAGGATGGTGACAAAGTATGCCTTTATTTGGATCCCTAAATTATCTATCACCTTTTTGTCATGTATTAGCATGAGCAAGGAACATAATCCAGGGCAGGTCTAAACAACTATAGGGTGATGATTATCAGTTCTCAAATTAGCAAACCCCCCCCCCCCATGAATAGAGGGATCCTTTATAAAATTTAGAATTCTTGACTACCTAACTCTGCCTAAAAAGTCCTGTTGCGCTGATTGATCTTGTTGTGCACACACAACAATTCCACCCTCAATATTTACTTTATCCCCCCACCAAAGTTACATACTCTGGTATATTTCCAGGATGATATATAATCATCCTATATTCAATTTGCAGTCAAGTTTTCAATAGTTCTGCACTCAACTTGTGAGTCACATCCTTGAATAAGTGAAGGAAGGCTCATTAAGGAGATGAACAGCTAATAGGAATAAGAGGCCTCTTACCAAACCTCTCACTACCCACCTTTAGTTTTCCTGGCATCTTATTCCATAAACTATGGAACAATAGAATCATAAAATTGTAGAGTTGGAAGGGACCTTAAGGGTCATCTAGTCCAACTCCCTGCAATGCAAGAACCTCAACTCTCAGGCCCCCATCCAACTTGAAACCATACTGTACCCTGATTAGCTCTGCAAATGTGCTAGTAGTTTTACTGCTGCACCACTAGGAATGGCATGGATGTCATGGAGCCAAGATACCATCTGCTTATTTATGTATGACATCTGTCTGCTGCACCATAACTTAGAGTTCCCTGAGTAGCTTACAATACTTAAAAGAAGAAAGAAATACAAATTGATACATGCAATCATACAAAGGGGTAGAGCTCTCCTTCTCAACCATTGTCTTATAGATCATCTTTGTGCTCTACCACCTCTCCTGGGGAGCTTTTGTACATCCTTGGTTTGTTTTGAAGTGAATGCCTTCATACCCATCTTACTTTTCATTGGAGCTGCTTCCTACCAGCACTGCCTCTCTGTTAATCAATTCATAAACACAGAAGTGGGGACCCTTTCTCAGCTCAAGGGCCACATTGCAGCCTGGATAGCTCAGTTGGTTAGAGTGTGGTGCTGGTAACGCCAAGGCTGCAGGTTCGATCCCTGTATAAGACAGCTGCATATTCCTGTACTGCAGGCGTTTGGACTAGATGATCCCCAGAGTCACTTCCAACTCTACAATTCAATGATTCTATTATTCCTTTCTGAGAGCAACATACCAATGGTGGGTGGGAACAGAGGCAGAAGTGGGCGGAGAATGAAATGTGGATTTTACCTTTGTACAGTAGGCTAGCTTCTCCACACCCTACTCTATCCTCCCTCCATGCATGATCAGAGCTCAAGGCCAGGCAAAAACACTCAAGGAGGTTGCAAAGCCAGTCTGAGTGAGTAGTGTGGCTCAGGAGGGTGTGTGGCCTAAGGACCAGTCAGGGAATCCTGGTTCCCTGTTTGGCCCCCAGATCTGAGGATGTCACACTTTGGGAAGTCTCAGCTGTTTGTCTCTCCCTCCACCCCACATTTTTGGTAGGAAGCTTAACAAACTTCAGTTTTGTCCCCCAATTAGTAAGCATGCATTAAAACCATATGAACGGTAGCTAAGATTCATCAAGTAAGTTAGAGGTATGATCCAGCTGCCATCAAGCATGCAGATTGCTTCTCAGCTTTGCCTCCACTAGATATTTGGTTGAGTCAATTAAAGCAATTAAAGCCTGAAGTAATTAAGGACAGCGATCCATGCTGATTGATCACATGGTGCCTGATGGCAGCGTTTTCACACATTTATGGAAGGAGGCTGCAATTATCCTGCGAGGAACACAGACCCTGTGACCTGAGAGTGGGGGGAAAGTAGCCTGGTTTTCACTGTCTTTCTCTTTTTTACTCAAGGATTTCTATGTTGACAGATGCACCCAGGATGGTAGGAACAGGCCCAAATGGTGAAAAGGAAAAGAAGGGGGAAAGATGATAAATCTGTTAAAGGTGGGACTTAAATCCCGGAGAGATAAAATAAGACACAAAATACACAACACACACACACACACACACACACACAACTAAAATGGCTGGCAAGAGGGTTTAAAACAATAATAAGAATTCTAATCTTGTTTACCAATGTGACAAGGACTGATGTGTGTACCGACATCAGCTCTCCAAATGCTTGTCAGATTTAAGGAAATACGTGTTTCTATCTGTCGCCTAAATAAATTCCCTGGAACAAGGGCATAGAATCCAAGTCCTCTAGCATACAATCTGGGATAAATGAGCAATCACTCTGGGCGTGACATTGTTATAAAACCAACAAAAGTGCAAGGTGAACTCCGTCGATGACTATTCACATTTTTCAAATTATGTTAATCCAACAGCAGCTAGCTACTGGTACTTACTGCTGCGGTTTATCAATTACAGTTTCCATGCTCTAAACAAGTATAATTTCAAGGTTGATGGAAGCCGCACTCCCACATAACTGAGGGCGTGTTGTTGTTTTTTCCAAAAAAAGAAAAGGCTTAACCTTCACTTCCTCTCAACAAGCTAACAACATCCATCTCTACTAGATGAAAACGTTCAGGTTCTATTTCAGCTTCGTTTCCCAGACTTCAATACATTATCTTCCTCAGCCGTGATTCCGGTTAGCAGCAAACGAGATTAGCCGAGGAGGTGTGTAATTAACAGTTTGCTGACAGTATTTAAATTGTCTAAATTACAGGGTGATCCTATGATCCTTGGTATGCTGGGAAGTTGCTATGCCAGGGCTGCCACGGACATAATGTCACAACCCGATAGCAAACCAATATCAAGGTCAACAGCAAAATAGCTGCAGAAACAAAAGCTAATGTGCTAATGCCAACACTCCCTCAAGCTTTCCTGGAAGCTCTGCTGCCAACCCTCAATCATGCCACTGATGCTCTCTAATTGTGCATAGAAAGTACCGGTCGGTGCACGACAGCTGGGCATTCTCATTATGCACACATGGCCTCTGCACAATGCACAAGCAACCATCAGGAATGAGAGAACAGCAATGCCTACCCTCTGGACAAACAGTCATGATGCTCCAGGAATGAGGCCTGCATGGAGAATGTCAGAGTACAAAGGTTTGAGCCCTGCTGCGACAAACAAGGTTCCGCATAAGCAGTGTCTCCGACACTGGATAAAGCACATCTGTATTGTAGCCTCTGTGCAAGGAAGTCAGCATCATGCAAGAAAGAGGTGAGAGCTACATATGCAAGGAAGGATGAGAATTGCAGCAGCACTGGGAGCTGCTCAGTGGGAAAGGGCAATGCAATGGGAAAATAAGAGCCATCATTTTAACTCCCACCTAGAGTTGACACTAGAGAGGGATGTGGGTGGTGCTGTGGGTTAAACTACAGAGCCTAGGGCTTGCTGATCAGAAGGTTGGCGGTTGAAATCCCCACAACGGGGTGAGCTCCCATTGTTTGGTCCCAGCTCCTACCCACCTAGCAGTTCAAAAGAACGTCAAAGTGCAAGTAGATAAATAGGTACCGCTCTGGTGGGAAGGTAAACGGCGTTTCCATGTGCTGCTCTGGTTTGCCAGAAGTGGCTTAGTCATGCTGGCCACATGACCCGGAAGCTGTACGCCGGCTCCCTCGGCCAGTAAAGCGAGATGAGCACCACAACACCAGAGTCGTCCGTGACTGGACCTAATGGTTAGGGATCCCTTTAGAGTTGAGGGAGAAATTTGATTCCGTTCACATCTTTAGGTGAACCTACCTAATGCACACTTTTCCAAATGCATGCATGCACGCACCAAAATACATCTATTCTTCAAAATAAGAAACTGTCTGAATTTTGCAATGGAGTTCTCCAGCTCAGTGATGCGTTCAAAAATGCATATACTAGGGTAATGTGTGTATGGAAAAGCAGCTATTAGTGAAAAATAGCATAGAGAAATGTCTTATGCAAGAGCAAATTGCTTTGCAAACATGTGTTTACAAAAGATGGGCATACAAATTTATGTGTATATTAAGAGAAATTTCATGAGGACTTTCTTTTAAAAGCAAACTGATGGGGAAATGTGCAGAGCTGAACTTTAAAATGGTAAAAGCTGAAACTGAAAGGAACCGAAATGGACAGCTCTGCCCATCCCTAATCCCACCCCAGGGAGATGTGAGTGAAGTTTTCACAAGGCACAAACCTACCTTCCTGAAGGTCCTGCTGGGACCATTATATCCTACTCAGAGTAACTGCAAGGCAAAACTTGTGAGTCTAAGAGCTGAAAATCATCCAAAAACCTAAGGCACAGAATTCTTCCAGGTAACAGTTGCAAGAGCTCATCTAACCACTGAATAAAGAACTTTTAAACTCTGTTCTGTCTTCTGGAGTTTTATGTCAAATTGATGTGCTCCTCACTTTTTTAAAGATTATATCTCTCTCCCCCCATCCCCACCTTTCTCCCTTTCCTCTAAGAATCTATTCTCTTTTTTCGGGTTGTGAATGCAGTAGGGTACGCAAGTGTTTTTGAAGTAATATGCTTCTACCCTACTGACTAAACAGATGTCTCCTTGTTCAACCTAAGCTTTTGGTCTGGATGCAAATTCCTGGACTTTTGAACTTCCTTTGATTCCTTCTCAGGGTGGAACCCACATAAAAGATCCCTCTCACACACAAGCTTTTGAAAGGGTTATATGCGAATCTCATGCATATGCAAGCTCCTAGAGAGACGTGGAACAGTTGGCAGTGCAGACTCAACTACCCTCCTTCCTGTATGTGTCCCATCATGAAGACATCTGGAAGGGGACTGCCTGTGAAGCGCTGGGGATGCCAAGACACTGCTGAAATAGTCACCAGTTTTATTGTGTGACAGCATCAGTTTGCAGAGTGATTTCTGACAGCATCGCAGAGGAATGGGGATGGCAGTCTTTGTGCACTCACAGTGTCTTCTTTGAACGTTGCCTGGTAGACAGAGGAGCAACTGGCACAGCTTTCCTCACCATTGCATCTCCTTACTGGGTAGCATTGCACCCGCCTGGCTGCCTCACTGCCGTCAGCCATGAACTTTGAAAAAGGCACAGTACCCTTGGTGTTATGTACTGAGTTGAATAGGATCCAAACTGCAGCAGTCTGATTGGCCCTAGAACAATAGGATCCAAAATGCAGCAGTCTGATTGGTCCTAGAACAATAGGATTCAGAATGCAGCAGTCTGATTGGTCCTAGAACAATGCAGCAGTATGATTGGTTGGCAGGAACCACCCAATCATGCTCCAGCTATAAGTGAATCCACAACCTGATTGGCTTACAGTAGAATTCCAGAATTAGCCAATCATGTGCAGCCCATTGTGTAAATAATGTATATAAAGGGGACATTCATTAATTCCTCCTCACCACTATGAGCTGAATAAAGAGCATGAAATCACTTTGTGACTCTGAGTATATTTCACTTGGCTTAAGGACACAAAAGATGGGATCCCCATGGATGAGCAGCTGGATTTCCAGAGCTGTTTATTCTGAAGGCCTTTCAAGTGGTCTGCCTGGCACTGGGCTCGGAGGGGAATACCCAGCCTCTGTGCTCAGTTGTCTGTGGGAAGGCAAGGGGAACACAGGGGCATGGATGAGTAATGAGTTTCAGTCACAACGGCTGGGTCTAGTGACTAGGCACTCTTTAGGGATTGGTGAGTGAGTAGAAGTGAGAAGGAGAGCTATAACCTTCCACTCTGTTGCTTCAGCCTCTCGGCCATTGGCAGTCCCTCTGATGTCATCGTCCTGTTGGGAAGACAGTGTAATCATCACAAGAGCACTCGCTCATCCTCTGAAGGGAGTCACACCGACATTGCCTGTAGTTTCTATTTGGCCATTCTGCCAGTTCATGTATCATAGAGCGCTGGCATGAATCTTCACCATTTCAAAGACCTGGAGATTCTGTTTGCACTACCTACAAACTCTAAATAGAGGATACTTTTCCATCGCAAGCATGAACAACTAAATCATCAAAGGGACCATATATGGAATCAAAAAGTGCAGCTGCAGGCAACAGATCATTTACAAAGTGAAGAATCAGCACCTCAGATTGCTTAAATACACTTCTCATGAGTTGTGCGAGGGAAACGCAAGTGTTCCCTCTGACCCATTCCCAACTTGAGACTTTGGCCTAGGGGCCCTGGTATCCCATGTAAGCTTCATTCTCATCTGTAATTACCCCCAAAGCTGAGCTCTATTTCTTTCAGTGTGCATCATTGACAGAATTCCTAACAGAATCTGAATCCGCCTCTGTCTTGTGCAAAGCCAATAAACAGAGCAGGATCACAGAGAGAGTTCTTAATGCAGAAAAGTACATTCCAGAGAACTTTTGTTACAAGGAACAAGGAGAAGAGTTTGGATGGTGGTGGTGGTGATGATGAGGCTTAACTTGGAATGCAAGCTGCATTTACCAGGCTGACCTTGAAACAAACGGAGACATCTGATCAAACTTGATTCAGAAAGTGCTGGAAGATAATAAACACGAAATTTCATTTTTACTCAGTGACATTTCAGACTGGAAACACACTTGGAAACATTGGAAGGAATTCTTCTGATCATTCCATCAAGCGTCTCTGCTGGCCAAGCAGAACAATTTCCCTCTCCTCCACAATGTTCAGGGATTTCCTCTGATCTTCCAGGGTGCATTCGGAGGAGGTGCAGGGGTACATGGGGAAAGGAGAGGAAAAAAATATTTCAATCTTCTTTCACCACACCATGTAGCTTAAGAACATATGAAAAGTCTTGCTGGAGGAGACCAAAGGCCTGATCTTGCCCAGCATCCTGTTCTCACAGTGGCCCACCAGATTCCTCTGGGAATCCCACAAGCAGGACATAAGGGCAGTGTGTGTGTGTGTGTGTGTGTGTGTAATGCTTGCTGCCCTTTCTCTGCATTTTTCCAGCTCTATAATATCCAGCATCAGCATCATTGACACCAGGCTGCAAACCAAAGGGAAGAGGCCTAAAGGCATTTATAATTTTGTGTAGGAAAGGAGGAAATGCACTTACTCTTCACCTTGTACTTTTATTAGAGGCCAACTTTAACACCTGAAGCACCTGACTAGCTAATTCACATGCGCTGCCCCAAGAGACAAGAAATTGAAAACCAGAAAGAAGACAATCCGTTGCAGCTACTGAGAGCACTTCTTGTTTGGTACCAAGAACATATGTTTTATGAACTGGGGAGTCTCCAATACGTATCTCAGTTCTGCTTATAAGCCCACATGGTGGCATTTCAAAAACCACCATATCCTTGCTTTAAACACAGTCTCCACCCACACTTCCTTGCTTGTATATGAACCCAATCATGCTAGCCTATTTTATTGCTGTTATCAGTTTCAGGGATGGGGAGTCTGTGGCCCAACAATGCTCCCCAAAATAATGGGTTGTGCCCTTCTGTTCGGAGAAGAAAATGTCCCTAAGTTAGTTTTTACCTTTCAGTTTCAATGTGTTTGCTCTGAGAATGATGGTTGCATATAACCCAATGTATTCAGGTATGCTTGGGGAGTCGGTTCTTCATGAATTCTTGTACAAAACAACATGGTCTGCTCCTCTTGATGCAAGGATCTGTACTTCAGTATCAAACATTCTGCAATTCTCCAATGGCTGCAATGCAGCTCTCAGCAGTTTTTTTAACATGTCAAAATATTTAAACATGAGAGAATATATGCATTTAAATGCCATTTAAAATATACATTAAAATATGAATTCTGAACACTTTTCTTTCTTTTATAAAAGGCCAACTAATGCAGAAAAGGAACAGAATAGAATTAGGGGCTGAGATATGCAAAAGTGATACAGACCAGAAGTAGACAGATCGGCCTCTGCTAAGTGCATATGAAGTGCCATGTATATGAAGTGTCCTACTTATATGAAGTGAGCATGTAGGGAAAGTGCAGGATCATTAAGTATTGTTCTTACATTATTAGCGAGAATTTGTTCCAACAAGCCTTGTTAATATAATCATCTGGCAGCCTGCTGCATTAGGAACATCATTACCTAGCGGGAATTTGATTTGGGCGATTCTGCTTTTCCTATTGACAGAATGGGGAGCAGAGAGGCTCTCAATTGCTTTTATTGCAAGGCTCACCTTCAGAGCTTCATTTTAATTATATGTTTCCTTTTGTACCGGTGATGTGGAGAGAATCACACCAATGTGCCCTTCACTGAATTCTTAGTGGTCAAAAACCAATATTTTTCTCTGCCTTCCCCTCCTGTATAATTTCAAGTGGGGTTTTTAACCTCAGAGCTACACCATCTGCCAGAGAACAAATGCTGACTTTTTGTTCCCTTTGGGGGTTCCATTGAACCCATTTCCCAAGTGCCTCACATTTCAAAATTCTGGATTAGGAAGGCAGAAAAAAGGGAAAGATGGAAAGAAAAAGAAAAAAAAGTCTGTACTCTGAAGTAAGAATTAAATTACTGAGAGACAAACAAAAAACAAACCCTGAATGTTTCTTTTTAGCTTTGGCAGGTCAAGACAGAATTTATATGAAACCAAATTAATGGGTGTTTGATTTGCTGCAACTAAAGAAGACAGTTTGGAAGGGGGAGCCAGAATCAGCCCCATGGCACAATGGCCATCTAATAACTCTCTCAGAAATACAGATGAGTAATACAAATGTCAAAATATCCTTAATCATGTGATTTAAGTGTCCAGTTTGGTATGTCACTGAATGACAAATGGATTGTTATCAAGTTGCATTTCATCGTTCATGCTACATCATATGAAATCATTTGGCTAAAAATGTGCCTGCTTATTACCCCTTAGCCGTTGACAGCCTAAGTGTTATAAATATGAAAGAGGCTGTGTTAGAGCCATTCAGCCCACTGATTTATGAGTCTGACTTGCGGAAAGCATGACAAAAATCTCTTTTTAAGGAGCACATTTCTGAGAAAAGTATGTTTTCCCTAAATGGAAATTCTGCTCCTATATCCATGGATCCTGCTGCTCTGGTTAATGCGCAAACAAGGTAAAGTTCACGCACGTCTCTGACAGGATCTTGCTCATTCCTTATTCATGTCACCTTGCTTCTGAAAGGTTTGCTTGGCAGAGGCCAAAAGATAGCGCTTCTCTCTAGGATGAGAGATCAAGGTTGATGTGGAGATTTCACTGGCGTGCATAAATAAGAGCAAATCAAACAGACATCATCGTATTTTCTTGTCATTCTTATTTACAGCGCTTAACGTCTTAAATAAGAGGCACTGAAAGCTCATGCTTGCAGAAGAGGCCCACATCCCTAACCTGAGGCCTCTAAGAGTGGACTGCTTCCACAGTCACATTACCTGGCTGCACTTGCTCAGGAAAACACTGTCCTTTAAGGTAAAGGTAAAGGGACCCCTGACCATTAGGTCCAGTCATGACCGACTCTGGGGTTGCGGCGCTCACCTCGCTTTATTGGCTGAGGGAACCGGCGTACAGCTTCCAGGTGATGTGGCCAGCATGACTAAGCCGCTTCTGGTGAACCAGAGCAGCACACAGAAACACCGTTTACCTTCCCGCTGGAGCGATACCTATTTATCTACTTGCACTTTGACGTGCTTTCAAACTGCTAGGTTGGCAGGAGCAGGGACTGAGCAACAGGAACTCACCCCATTGCGGGGATTCGAACCGCCGACCTTCTGATCGGCAAGTCCCAGGCTCTGTGGTTTAACCCACAGCACCACCCGAGTCCTGCACTTGCTCGGGAAAACACTGTCCTTTAGCTACCAATTAAACAGTGAGTCCTGACACCAGGCTCACCAGGTTCATCCCAACATTATGGGTGCCCTGCGCTTGTGGGTGATGTCACGCGCAACACGCTTGTGACGTCACACGGTTGGAGGAGGTCCTAAAACTGGTTTTGGGGTGGGGTCAGGAGACCCACCAGAACAGCACCTGGGGGGAGGAGAGAGGAGATCATTCTATCTGGAAAAACCTTTGCACAATGTTGAATTCCTCCCCTAGTATTTCAAGGTAAGCTAGCATCTCTACACGGACAGAGATGGTGCTCGCAGAGTTGGGCCGTATATTTACACTCCACCTCCTCATAAAATGTTCACGGCAACATAGAAGTAATTAAAAGCCCACAATCGATACTGAAATGCCTGAATAAAAATCCCACAAGGCTGCAGCGCTTAAATCTCATTTAAAATTAACGGGACATAAGCTAGTTCTGACTGGAGGCCATACTTAAGTGTGAGCGGCATGGCATGGCAGTTGCTTGCCTAGCTTTCTAAAGCAAATGGCAGATACAAGGGCCTGACTTTGATCAAGACACTGGTGTGAAGGGGGGGGGTTAAACACCCACACACCCACACACACCCTTCTAATGAGGATATATAAAATGGCCTTGTGAGGAAATGGGGAGGACTAATTATGCCTGCAGGCTGTAGGTTCTCACCTCTCCTCCAACCCACTGAATTCCATGGAGCTTACCTGTCATGTTAAACGTTAGATAATCCCATTTAAGTCTATGGGAGTTACAAAGCATTATTATTATTATTATTATTATTATTATTATTATTATTATTTAACCAAATTATTTAATTCACCAAGAGGCTCTTAATCTCACGAGGCATTTAAATGTCAGAGCAAGCCGGTCAGTAAATCACACAGTTCAAAGCTTGAGTTAACTCAATTAGAGAAGAATGAACTTCAGACTTAGCTGAGTTTCAGGCCTAATGTGCACAGCAACTCATGCCCTGTAGGTCCTACTCCATTAGGGTTGCCATATCTTGAAGAGCAAAAGAAGAGGACAGCCTGAGCTGCTGCCAGTCTGAGCCAGGGAAAGAGGTGTGTGGGGCTGCTGTCATGCCTGGGCACCTCTTTCCTCAGCTCAGGCTCGCAGCGGCCACAATGTGCAGAGCAGCTTGAACCACCCAAACCCGAGCCGCCTGAGCCCAAAAAAACTGGACATTTTAAAACCCAAAAATCTGCCTGGATGGGCATTTTAGTCCCCCCAAAAGAGGACATGTCCGGGTTTCCTCAGATGTATGGCAACCCTATAACTCCATGAAATCAGTTGCCAAGACTAAAAGACCCTGCCTCCTCACAGCCGTCTAGGTCGTCTCCTCTAGAGGGCTTCTTGCCAGCAATTGGAGACTGCGCCTGCATGCAGCTTGTCTTTGCTCCTCCCATTTCATCTCTCTCCTGGATCTGGGAGTCAGGGGTGAGGGAAGCTTGTCGCAGCAGGATGGGGAGGCACCAATGGGAGATGAGTCACTAGCTGGACTCATCTCTGCCTCTTGATCTCCCTTCTTCTCACTCTCCTGCTTCAGTATCTGCCTCCGATTCTTGACTTTCCTTTGCCACAGACTCTCCCAATTCTCTAAGCCCTGTTCAGCTTCTGACACCACATCTTCCCAGTCTTCTCCCTCTGACCACGCATCATTGTCCCACCACCCCAGGCTCTGAACCATTTCCCCTTGGTGGTTCCCCAGCCGGTATCTTCCACCATTCCTCTGTGACCAACTAGTCCATGACATCAAACTTCTCTCTTCTTAACATCTGGTTTCCAAACAAACTTTAGTTTGGATGTGAAATATGTAACCTGGATGTATATGCAACATTAATATTAAAGAAACATTGGGATGCTTCTCCACAATGATAATTTTTGACAAACACATTGCAGGTTTCAAAATACACAATGTAAAATTCCAGCATTGACTCTTCTCTTCAGAAATTCCAAACAGCATCTATTCAGTACCTCACGTAAACTTGCATTGTATTTTGTTCTTAAATTACATTGAAATTTGTGGCAATCTGCAGTTTTGAGCATTAACATTTAAATGCCACTTCCAAAATCTTAATAAATCAAAATTACACCCAATGAAAGCTTTACTAAAACGTGGCACCATTCTGTCCTGTTGTATCATAAAAACATTAAATATATTTTAAGGTAATCATCTGAACAAGAATAGATGGAAAGCTTTTTCTTTCCTCCTTTTATTGAATGCAGCTTTCATTATACAGTCATGGTTTTAGAGAGGTATTTTGAATATATATATATATATATATATATATATATTCATGCCCTGTGCCTGAAGAAATTAACATGGTTTTCTATTTGAAGCTGGGAAAACTATCTTACAAAAAGAGAACAATCAAAGTTATTCTTTTTGCTTGCCCTTATTTAATCGCAAAAGCACCTTCCCCAAACATTTTCCTGCTGAAACCTGCCTTTCAAAATTACAAGAGTGTCAAATAAATTTGTGCTTTACAGCATCGGATGTTGTTTACTTCAGAAGCCTACCCATATATTATCATTATAATTTTGCTTGCGGGGGGGGGGGGCGTTGTTGTTGTTGCTGCAGAAGAAGAAGAATTCCCCCTCCCCCGCTTGATGTTTTCCTGTCTAACTTGTTCTATACAAAGTATGAAAGCAAGAAATCAGATCAAAAAGTGTTATGCTAACCTTCAGCGTTGTTGTTCTGCGCATTTACTGGTGGCATCTTGTCAAAAAGTGGTTTGCCACCTTTTGCTTCTGGATCTTTCCCTGGAATGACAGAATGGCTCCCAGGCTGGATTTTAAATGCTGGTGATCGCAAACTTCTCTCGGTTTCTACTTCCTGTTAGAAGACATTAAGGGAATGTGTATTAAAAGCTATCAGTAGGAAACAGATGTGGCTGTCTGAGGGAGGAGGATGTGAAAAGGTGAGGGAAAGAGCAGCGGGGTTCCATTACATGATTGATGTTTTCCAAAATGCTTCAGGGTAAATCTCTAACATTGCAGAGGGTTACAAATGTTCATTTGCTGTCAGTTTACATTTCAACACATCGAGAAGCTAGGCAACCACTGCAGCTCTTCACATTTGGCGTTTCTTTGCACGTTTTTCAACACCACCACATTTCCGGAAGGAAATACTGTATGTAACAACAACAACAACAACAACAACAACAACAATGGATCTGAGTGTATTTATATTTTATTTTTACAAATCCAAAAGGGTGTTTCAATGCAGTCCCTGCTCATTTAAAGGGTATGTTGGAAGTTAGATGCATTTCTGCTGAGCTTTAATTGGCTGCTATCCCTGGGATCTTCCAAACAAATTTCACTCATCATCACAGCCATAGGGAGTCAAGTTCCCAGGGGCGGAGGAAGGGGGTGCGGTGGGGGCGGGTCACCCCGGGTGTCACCACTGAGGAGGGTAACAAAATGCCAGATGGCACTCACCGTGGGGCATGCAGAACACCTGAGCCACGCGTCTCTCCTGGGAGTGACACGGTGGCTTGGGCACCCGCAGGCTCCATGCTGCCACCTCCCCCCCCCCTTGTAGGGCATCTGAGTGGGAGGAGGCCGGCAGACTCTTCAGAGGCCCTGATGAGCATCCTGCCCCGGCTCGCCCCGCCCCACCCTGAGGGTGGCTGTCCCTGCCCCTGGGCACAGGACACATGCACCGCCCCAGATGCCCGATTGGCTTGCTCCACCACTGCATGTTCCTTCCACCCATATCATTCAGTAATCATGATGACACACAGGATTGTAGCACCAAATGTCTGCAGTTAAGTAACCCTCAAAATAAATAAATTACAATTTCACTCGAGTGGGCAATCTGAAGCTCTGCTTGTTCTCTTGCCTGGCTTGCTATTTAGGATGCGACAGGGAAGCATATTTGGCTCTTTGGACAAATCCTTGATTTTAATAAGAATACTAAGGTGATTACAGCTGCAAAATTGATGAGATGTTGCAAAGGACTAATTTGTAAAAGATTCCTGTGGACTGAAAATATTGTGGACGTCTCCAAAGCAACTACAAGCAAGTCGCTTTTGATACCTTTTGCTGTTTTACATGCCGAAATCAAAGCAGCATGAGAATGAAATGTAACAGAGCATAACTTTGAAAGCACATTTATTGGAGTGACTTTTCTATTAGTTATTTCATAAGGCAAAGTTGTTAATCAAAAGTGTATTTATTCTCTGTATGCTGGTAAAAACAAAAAACAAACAACAAATCTGCTGACTTTCTTTTTTCTAAATAATCTTATCTTGTACCGGTTATGAGTATCCAGTAAATACTGAATAATAATAATACTGATGTAATAAAGCGAGCATCTACCTGAAATCAAGATATCTTGGCTTGCCAGAGCTGCAATAAAGAAGAGAAAAATATGCAGGCATATATAGCCTCTAGAGAAACAAGGGAAGTTTAGGAAAAGGAATTATTTATCATGTATATGACAAATTGCATGTGATCATGGAACATACCCATGCACACACATATTCATTCATTCATACACACACACACTCATTCATATTACATTTATATCCCACATTTTCCCCAAGGATTTCAATGTGACACACACACACACTTCTCCCCCTCTCCTTTTTATCCTCACAAAAATCTCAAGAAGATAGATTAGGCTCAGAGATAATAACTGGCTCAAGGTCACCCAGTGAGTTTTATGGCTGCACAGGGATTTGAACCCTGGTCTCCCAGGTCCTAGACCAGCATTCTAACCACTGCACCACACTAGCTCTCATAAAAGCACAACTAACAGAATTAGAGGAAATTGAGAAAAGAGTGGGGTTGGCCACAAGCAATAGGATTCCCTATTGTCATCTATCATATACACACAGTCATGTTCCTGTGGTATTCTGAAGTCTTCGGTATTCTGCAAATGTCATGAATTTTACAAAGCCCTTCCGTACATGAACATCTATGTCTGCAATGAAAATAATTGTGTCCAAAGACTGGTATTCACCAAACCCCGGCAAAACTTGCCAAAATGTATAAAAACAGATTACCCATGCGTTGGAGATGTAAAAAAGAGAAAGGGTCCTATCTACACATATGGTGGAATTGCATAGAAATCCGTGAATTTTGGAATAATATATTCTAGGAAGTCAAAAAACTACTTAAACTTACTTTTTGAAAAAGACTGGAAATCATCCTCCTAAGCATGCTGCCAAAGGAACTTGGAAAATCAAAAAGACAATTGACCATATATGGGATAACAGCTGCCAGAATATTAGTGGCAAGAAACTGGAAGAGTCAATCAATACCCAGTATAGTGGAGTGGCAGAATCTAATGGTAGAATACCTGCAGCTAGCAAAGATGACAGGAAGAGTTAGAGGTCAGACAAAACAGAGTCTATAAGGAATGGAGAATATATAAAGAATACTTTAAAAAATTAAGTATAATTAAGTATAATTTAAAAAAACTAAGTATAAAATTAAGTGTAAACAGAAATCTCCTGGCAGAATTAGACTGACCCTTGAAATTCATAAAAGGTAACTGAGGTATAATGAAAAATCACAAGAAACAGGTAACTGTGCGGTATAATGTACATAACAGATAAAGTACAGTGAGACTACTTGGAAGTCTTTTTAAATGTTTGCGGCACTTTTTATTTCTAATTGGGTGAATAATCATTGTATTAACAAAATAATGTTGAGGAATTTCATAATTATTTAAGTTTTTTCTCTTCTTTTTTCCTTGATTTTTATACACTTGTCCTTATCTTGCATTTTTCTTTTCTTTCTTTCTTAAGTTGTAAGCTTGTAATGTTAAGTACTGTATGGATATATTCATTATAACGCAATAAAGATTGATGAAATTGGGGGGGGGGGGACTGGTATTTAATCATCCTACTCAGAGTATATTTATTGCTTTATTTGGGGGTAGGGTTGTTTTAAAATGCTTTAAAATGTTATATGTTAATTTGGATATTTGTATTTTTGGACTGGGGAATTGTTTAGGGGCTTTTGTTGGGGGAGTGTATTTTTCAATGAGTGTACAGTGGTACCTTGGGTTACATTCGCTTCAGGTTACATATGCTTCAGGTTATAGACTCCGCTAACCCAGAAATAGTACCTCAGGTTAAGAACTTTCCTTCAGGATGAGAACAGAAATTGCAGGGTGGCAGCGGGAGGCCCCATTAGCTAAAGTGGTTCTTCAGGTTAAGAACATTTTCAGGTTAAGAACGGACCTCCGGAACGAATTAAGTACGTAACCAGAGGTACGACTGTATATACATTAGTATTGTTAATTGTTTTACTTATTTTTACACTGTATTTTTATTATTTTCTTTGAGCAATTGTTGAGAACGTATTGTGTACAATGAAAAAAGTGGATGGGTGGGGCTGGGCACAAAATGAACATGAAATCGGTGCCATTTTAAATGTACTAGGTATCATTTTGACTGACAGTGGCAGAACCAGAAAAGTACAAAGTACTTTTTCCAAAGCCAAGTTTCTGAAAGTACCTGACCGTTTCAATGCACTTTCTCAAATACTTGTCCAGTATTTTTTATCAAACCAAACAAGTCCTCACGATCCGTGTTTTGCCCCGACTTTTATGCAACTAAAGATATCCTCGAGGCATCCTTAAAATAACAGAAGTGTACTTGAAATGCTGAATGCAACATGTTTCGCTATAGCTGGAATCGTGTAAGAAATCCAAAGGTGGAAAAGGAAAGGAGAGCTCATCAATATACAGGCATATATACAAGTTGCAAACCATCTTGCTTAATGCTGGGTGATGTAGGCTGAAGGAAAATTGTGGTGTTTTGCATGAGGTCTGCAAAGCAGGGGAGAAGGGGGCTGGCAAGAACTCTTGGTGGGCAGGCTGAACAGGCTGGTTCCTCTGTTTGTAGACCTAAGCCTGCTGCTTCAAAGAAAGGACCAAAGAATGATCTTGAGATGTGAATGTTCTGAACCCTCCCCTCCATGGTAGACTCAGGGTGTATAAATGAACCATATATCATAAAGACACTGCAGTCTAATTTCGAAAGGAAACACGAACACAGGATGAGCACCAAGACCCCTGGAATTTCACACCACTCACAACCTAAGTTGAAATGCTACACCTAGTCTTCACCTCTGTTCACCATCCCTTCATGAAAGGAGAGGCTCAAGTTCCTCAGCTATCAGGTCCAGAGTAAGTGTATTGTTAATCGCTTATCACCTCGCTTTGTACTATGTGATGGCTCTTCTCCCCAGGTGATTCCTGGCCAGGAAGCTGATTCAGCCTGCATTTTAACACTCTTAATTCAGCTCATCTTAATTCTCAAAGAGCTGATCAAACCCTAGAACCCACGAATTTAGAGGGGGTCAGAATACCCACAACCCAAAGGAGTTAGATTCACGTGGTTACGGGTTTGTGGGTACCCTATCTAATTCACACTTTCTAGAGCAGTACATGAGCCTAAACATAACTAGCCTTCAATATTTGTGATGCAATTTAAAAACAACAGCATATATTTTGGAAAGTGTACACAAAAATACATATATTAGGGGAAATGGCATACAGATTTGCATTATTTTAAGGGAAATTCCTTGCAAAAATGAGTGCATAAATACAAAAAACTGCATATGAATTTTCATGTGGACAAAAAAAGAAGTTTGTAAACCGATGCAGAAATGGAGCAAACTAAACTACAAATCGGAAAAGGGAAAAACTTGACCCATATCTGGGCCCTGAACAAATTCAGGGACCTTGCACAATGTTTAATTATGGTTTAAAATATGGTGGAGGAGAATGAGAAATGGGTTAATCTACCTCCTGCACAGGCTTATTCCAAATTGGGAGGGATGTCACAGGCTGCATTTTTCCATTAACAAAAGGGGGGGGGGAGGAAATCACAGATCTCCCATATCATCCAGTTTGGCTTGCAGGAATTTCATCCTTATGGTGAAGTATTAAACAAAAGGAAATAGAACTCCTCTACTCTGCTATTGAGAGAAGCAGTTGAGTCGTGAAATGCAAAGAACCAGCAAAGGTATTTTTCATTCTGATTTATCCATAAACCATTCTGTAGTAATTTCTGGGGGCTTCTGGGCTGACCCTTAGAGATGAAGGGTGCTCATATGTTTTATATATTACCATAGATGCTCTGGCTGTTTCGCAGTGTGTGTTTTAAAGTCAACCTGCTGCAACTCAAAAGAGATAGTGAGCTAATGCACACAGAGGCATTCCCCCAGAGTCCAGAATGCTTTGACGTACTCAAGGTCGCGCTCTGGGAAATGAAACAAAAAAACACAAAAGCATAATCTGGATAATGAGGCATGAAATTAGTAAGAATCAGTAAAAGGGAAATGCAACATGCTTTATGCTTTGGCTCATATTTGTCCCTTCTTCTTCTTCTTCTTCTTCTTCTTCTTCTTCTTCTTCTTCTTTACTCCAGCAGGAATATTTTTTGTTTGATCTGAGATGTTTGAGAGCAGGTGAGCTAAAAGAATGAAGGCTGGCATCAGATGAATTAATGGAGTTCCAGAGTAATATGGATGGCTGCATCTCAGAGCAGCCTTGACCCACCTGGTTCCCCCCAGATGTTTCAGACACCATCTGTCAGCTTCCTCTGCTTTAGACTCAGTGTTGCCCTTGCAGAATTGAGCAGGGAGGAAGCCTGTCATTTGCTCTGGGTCCACCTCCCTGCCTTCTGCCCCGCCGGTCACAATGGGCATCAGCCAGCACTGTGTGGCATAATAATGATTTGAGAAGTGACCAGTATGGTAAGGCATAGCCATGGCTCCACTTTCCTGATCTTGGAATCGTAGACTGCCTGACAGTGCTGGGGAAAGGAAGGACAGCAATGAGGTCAAGTCCATGTGGATAATAATTTATTATTTATACCCCGCCCACCTAGCTGGGTTTCCCCAGCCCCTCTGGGCGGCTGCCAACAAAATATTAAAATACAATAGTCCATCCAACATTAAAGGAGCCAATCTGGCACTCTTATGAGTGCATTAGTGCAGCCCTAACTTCATCAGGGATGTGGGTGGCGCTGTGGGTTAAACCAGAGAGCCTAGGGCTTGCCGATCAGAAGGTCGGTGGTTCGGATCCCTGCGACGGGCTGAGCTCCTGTTGTTTGGTCCCTGCTCCTGCCAACCTAGCAGTTCAAAAGCACATCAAAGTGCAAGTAGATAAATAGGTACCGCTCCGGCAGGAAGGTAAACAGCGTTTCCGTGCACTGCTCTGGTTCACCAGAAGTGGCTTAGTCATGCTGGCCACATGTCCCGGAAGCAGTACGCCAGCTCCCTCGGCCAATAAAGTGAGATGAGCGCCGCAACCCCAGAGTCGGTCATGACTGGACCTAATGGTCAGGGGTCCCCTTACCTTTTAACTTCATCACTACACTGCCCCACCCCAGTGCCGACCCTGCATGGTGTACTGATGTCAATGTTGAAAAAGCAGCTCTCTGTCTCTGCCCTACCACTAGAAATGCCCTTTGAAGCGATAGAAGCAATAGGTACTTTGGTTTTCAAATTGTTTGATTTTGCTAGTGTTCCATAAATATATTAAAAGCTTTAGGTTGCAACCCTGTACTCGTTTTCCCAATAAAAAACTCATTCTCATCTGATAATTAGCAAGATTCAGCACTTAACAGTATTTTTAAAAATACAGTATATATTCTATTTGTTTGGAAAAAGCAAATGTTAAAAGGTTGGTAGCATGAAAAGCCCCGGAGGAACCCATCTGAAAGTTGGCAGGGTTAATCCCCTCTGAAGGGCTATCCTGTCTCCAGAGGTCATGCTCCTATGTCATGCTCAGTCGGTATAGCATGAGACTATTAATCTCAGGCTCATGCGTTTGAGCCACAAGTTGGGCAAAAGATTCCTGCATTGCAGGAGGTTGGACTATATTAGCCTCATGGTCCCTTCCACCTCTGCAACTCTATGGTTCTATGAGAATATCAGTTTGTACACACAAAACTGCTTCAACAATTTTGTGTTGTTGAAATTGTTTTGTTCCATCTTTGTGTGGTGAGTGGGAGAGACAATTTATTCATCCCTCTATGAAGAGTCACTTTTGAAGGCTGGAATGAATGTTAAGTGCATCTTTACAAGGTCAGATCAAAGGCTGTTATTAAAAGGCCATCATGTCTCTGAAAGTGGCAATTTCTGGATCCTTTAGAGCAAGTGCTTAACAACACAGGATGCTCATGCAGCACACAATCACCCCTCTGCTCTTATCCTTCTGATGTTTTGTGGCATACTGAGGAAAACCAATTTGAGCATCCCTATCTCCCGTGAATATGTCTTGCCTCTTTATGAGCCCAGTTACATTCAGTGAGGGACTTCGGGGCTTAAATCTGGGTGTGGAAGTAACAAGCAATGCCTTGGATTGTGTTACTCCAACTCTCTCAGCCCCCCAGAAGTAACCCACCTCTGGATTAGGATTACTCAGCAATACGCTTCATATCCACAAAGCCACTCTAGTATTTACTTTTTCAAATTCCAAAGCTGAGTTTTGGCATTCTCAACCATCTTTCTGAGCCAAGACCTGATGGAGAGAAGAGAGTCTTCACATCTGACAGTAACTTTTTGCTTTTTCTACATAGGAATGCTTACAGAAATCCACCTGCCTTGCTGAATTTTTCCCAGGGATGTAGAACTTGCAACATTGTAATCTGGGTCCCTGTTTTGTTCCAGAGCTGTATTTCCAAAATGCTTGCTTTAATTACAACTTTACAAAGCAAAAGTGGTTATTTTAAAAACACTTTTGTTGCTGCAGATTAGATTTCTGCATTCCATTAGCCTTGTATGAGAATTTGTTTTTTTATATATATAAAAAAATGTTTTTTGGCCGAAGGAACGATTTTGGAAGGTTCTTTATTGTAGCATATGATCATAGATAGTGGGGTTTTTTGTGGCCTAAAAGAAAAAGTTATTTGTTGTCTGGATTTTCTATGTTAGACAGGTTAACTTCTGTGCTCCTGCAGAAAACCAATAAAAAATTAAAACCTTGCCACAGTATCAGTGTTGTACTTTGAGGCAGCCTCACATTATTTATGCATGTGTGATACTAGAGAAATAAGTTTCAAAGATCAACTGTAAAAACAAACAAAAGAATGACCCCCCCCCCTCCATAACATATTGCCCAATAACTCCATCAACTCTTGTTAAGTCCTTGTGGAATAACACAGTGTGTGGGGACTCAGCATTCATAGAGAGGAATATGGGGTTGGATCATGCTTTATCCTGATCTATATGTGTTCAGTCTTCTGCCTCTACATATTGTGTGTACACAGGCAGAGTATTATGTACATAGGATCTGAAAAAAGCAGAGTCTGCAATTACAGCTGGTATATGCACAAGGTTTGCTGAGAAAGTAAGCCAGGGATGGGAACATGTGTTACATTACGTCGGGCAACAGAGCACAAACCTAAAGCTTTGGAAACATGATTGAAATACTTCCACAAAAGACTGACAGAGGTACCCTGTCACAGCGAATGGGGAACCTGTGACCCTCCTGAGAGTCACAGGTTCCCTCATCCCCACCCTGTCATATTCCCTTTCCCAGGCTCCATGCTTACCAGAGCTAGTCAGGAATCATTATGCTTTTTATTATCAATAAAGAAAAAAAACCACTTTCAGTATATTGATTTTATATCCCTGGAGATAACATATTCCAAGGAAGTTTCTTTTTAGCAGAAACTGATCTGATCTTCCCCGCCCCTTTTATTAATAATTTCTGTATGAAATTTATTTATTTAGATAGAAAATGGTTCAAAACAACAACAACACACAAACCCCACAGAATCTATTTCCCACACAGAACAGACTAGCTGGATAAATCGTTTGACTTGGTCAGCAGCAATACAGTTCATTCCTTCGCAGGGACATTTAAAGCCATTTCTCCCTGTGAGTGTCTTGTCCCTCCCAATAAACAACTCTGCGGGGAAGAAAATGTATTTTGAAGGGTACATTTTCATTGGGCAAAACATCGTTGAAAAGAAGTATGGTGTGCAAACTGCCATCCTTCTTTTAAACAGAGCATCCTCAATAAGGAAAACGTTTCGGGGTACTCCTTTTCCTACACATATTGAAATACTGCCCCTGAAAGATCCACAAAATGTTTAGGGGTATGCATCCCCCTGCGTCCCCCCAGAAAAAAAGCACTGCTATTAGGCATTGTGAGTCAGCTGCCTCTAGTGGCAGGCGCTGGGTGGTAGTGATGGCAATGATAGGAACCCTCCCTGCCATTCCTCTCTGGGCCAAGCTGCAGTCTGCCACAGGGCCTGTCCTGTGTCCCCAAAACTACTCTGCCTTGACTGGCCTCGACTGTCTGCAATGATACTGGCTACTTTAAGAGAGAATGCAACATCATTTCCAAATAAACTAGAGAGCAGCAGGATCAATTCACTGCCTCTCGCGATGGACATTTTTAGACAAATTCTAAAGTTGTTGAGCTTTCGGGGGGGGGGGAGGGATGAGGAAAGAAATGTCATTTTTGAGCTATTTTTATGGAAAATTGGCAAAAACAGAACTGCCGAGATGGGCTGCCATACGTCTGGATATTCAACTTTCTTTTTAACCGATTTTTGCCCGGACCTTTTGCTGAATGACATATGGCAACCCTAAATAATAACAATACTAGCCATGATGGCTCTGCCTCCATAGCTGAAATAGGCCACTGGTCTGATCCAGCCAGCCTCCTCTCATGTTCTTATGTTTAAATGAGTTAGACACCAAACTGGTATTTCATTCCAAGTGCTTGTTTTCTGCTGTAAAGAAGTTTTGAATAAGGAGCGTGAGGATTATCTGTATTCCTTCTGAATGGATTTCATGTTAAGCTCTTGTGTAGTTCTGTGCCTATGAAAAGCTGCCTTCTTTAAATAGAGGCAGTCATTTAATCTAAGAAAGATTCAGTCAAAAGTCCCTATTAAGCCGAGACTCTTTGCTGGGTAGATAGTCCCCTATTTTAAATGTTAAACGCCTGCTGCTGCTGCTTCTTAAAATAAACATACAGATGTTCTGTTTCTCTCCCCCCACACCCCAATCACTTACATATTTTTATTTTATTTTTAAAAGCTACTTTTAATCTTTTGATATGACTTTGCCATTCTATTCAGTGTCGTATGGGGAATTTTAAAAAATGAAGTATCCAAATGCCATATGTCAGAAATATGTAGTCATTATATTCAGAATATGTCAGAGATAAAGTCTCCCCATTTCACTCACTTCCTCAGTAGTTCCACTTCATTTAGATAGTGGGCTTTCTGCTTGTTATCTAACCCTGTGCTGATCTAGAGGTCAGTAAGCCAGAACACATGAGGCTTAAAATAGAGGGAAATGCTTTATCAAATTACAGTTATCTTTTTTCTTACGCACAGTTTGGGAAGAGAAGAGGCGCAAGTGACAGAATATTGACCAGTTTGTAAGCTTCCATCCCAGTGTTGGGGGGGGGGGGGATGTGGCTTAATTGCTTCTATTAAAGTTATGTACAAACATACTCAAGCCCCATTTATTTTGATGTAAATATTACATGTAATATTCATCAGTAATCCTATTAACAAAAGTATGGGGTAAAATAATCAAACCCCTATATGGTTTAGCTGGGTTCTTTTTATAGTTATAAGCCACAATACAGAGAACTTCAAAAACTTTCCCAGCATCCCATACAGAGCTGTGGACCCCCATTTCCTATGTTGCATCTTGAGATTCCGTGATGGATGAAATTAATTATGTTAGTCATGTCCATTCATTTCAATGGGTGAGTATGCCTAACGCTGAATAAATGTTCAATGTGTGGATGTCCTACATCTAGCACCTTGACACAAATGTACCTGAGGGCAGGTTGGTGCAATCTCTTCCCCCCACCACTACATGTAGACTGTACAATTTAAGGTGGGTTTGATTGGACCATAGGGTTGCCATATTTCAAAAAGTGACAATCCAGGCACAAATTAGGTGAGAAAAATCTCAAGAATTGAGAGGTTTTAAAGCTATTTTTTAAGGAAATTCATCCCCCCCCCCCAAAAGTCAACAATTCCGATATGGGCTGCCATATGCTTACATTTTCCTAGACATTTTAACCATTTAAAAATTCTTCCAGGATGCCATTTTCGAAGGACAAATCCTGGCTATGTTCAGGAAATTCTGAACATATGGCAGCCCTATTGGACTATAAAGCCATCCTAATTTGAAAATAACCCTCTGGACAGCTCTTAGAATAGGTCTACAATATACAAAGGAGAGTGAAACATCTATTAGTTTGGCAAAATAACTTTTTTTTTTTTTTTTTACAATCACATTATACTGTTTATTAGCATTGGCACTCTTTTCCTCATTTCCTATTTAATGAGCTTGCCACTACCTTAAGATTTTTTTGTTTTGTTGTTGTTGATTCTTTGTCTTTCTTTAGACAGTAAAGGTAAAGGGTCCCCTGACCATTAGGTCCGGTCATGGCTGGCTCTGGGGTTGCGGCGCTCATCTCGCTTTATTGGCCGGGTCATGTGGCCAGCATGACTAAGCCGCTTCTGGCAAACCAGAGCAGCACACGGAAACGCCGTTTACCTTCCCGCCGGAGTGATACCTATTTATCTACTTGCACTTTGATGTGCTTTCGAACTGCTAGGTTGGCAGGAGCAGGGACCGCGCAATGGGAGCTCACCCCGTTGCGGGGATTCGAACCACCGACCTTCTGATTGGCAAGTCCTAGGCTCTGTGGTTTAACCCACAGCGCCACCCACGTCCCTTTAGACAGTAGTGCCAGACAAAGCAAAATAATTTCGGTTGCAATCCTAAAGAGAGTTCTACTAGAGAGAAAATGCCAATGAACTCAGTGGCGCTAACTTCTGAGTTAGTAAACATCCCTATAGTTTTACTGCTAGAATGGCAGACACATATATTTTGCTAAGCTTGATTTTGTGGATCATAGAAAGAAAGTCAGAGCTCAGTAAGAAAGCATCCTCATACAGATGGGCCCAGGTTCAATCCCCAGCCAATGGTATGACTTGGTATAAGGCAGCTTCATATGTTCCTGTATCTTCTGTGTACAAGAGAAAGGTGAGGGAATTTTGCTCCATGGCCATTAGTCAGGCTGACTTCAGCACCTCATCAGACAGCCGAGTTAGAGAAGGTGTTAAGAGTAATATGAGCTTCATATGACCGCTGGACAAATGGATCATTCGCCCACTCGCCTCCCCACAATTATGTACCACAAAACAAGAACTGAATGCAAATGTGCATCACTGTTGGTGTGTAGGAATAATAATAATAATAATAATAATAATAATAATAATAGACCTTCGCTTACAAAAGTGGCATGATCAAAATCTGCTCCCAATGTGGTTCACATTTGTTAATTAAAATATGATGGAAATTTATCCTGCTGCCATTTAGCTCACACTGAGCTGGGAATCCTGTGGAGCATCTGCTGGAATGCTAAGGGCATTATTAAGATTGACGACAAGCTCCACAAATTGTCTGTTACAGGGGAGCGCTAATAATACCTGCTGCATCAAAAAGGGGGGAAGCAAAGTACTGAGAAAGAGAGAAACTCCAGCGTACTTTCAGCCAATTCTCTGCAATGCACCACTTTACTGTGCTCCAATGTCCCCCCCAAAAAAGCATTTTCTTTCCCAAAAAAAGAAAAGAAAATGTAGCTTTCTAAAACTTGTTCCCCATCTTTTCCATCTCTGTCTCCCAGGCATACCTGCCCTTTCAGTCATTGTAAATGAGTCAATATGTAGATTGGCAATTTAAGGACATTGAAGAGCTGATGAGCGCTGGAAGCAGTGATCTGAGGGGCCTCTGAAAATTACACATTGAATTAGCCTGCAGTCACATTAAAGCAAGATGAATGATAAAGGGCTAGCTTTGTAGGGGAAATGGTGCACTCGAGCCCAAATTCTGCTGCTAATTGCACATTAAAGTTCTGCAAAGCCATGCTGGCTGGGACTAATGGGAGCTGTGGTCCAAAACATCTGGAAAGCACCAGGTTGGCAAAGGTTGCATTTGCCAACAAAACTCCATAGTTTAACTGTGCGCTAACTACACAAGCATCCTCTAGGCCTTGATAGTACCTTTTCTGATCCATGCTATATTATCTAGCTGTGTTCCCATTATTGTGGTTTTGAATGATCCCTGGTCATTTCAAAGGAATATATAACGTGATAATAATTTATTATTTATACCCCGCCCATCTGGCTGGGTTTCCCCAGCTACTCTGGGCGGCTTCCAACAAAATATTAAAATACAGTGGTCTGTTAAACATTAAAAGCTTCTCTAAACAGGGCTGCCTTCAGATGTCTTCTAGAAGTCTGGTAGTTCTTCTCTTTGACATCTGGTGGGAGGGCGTTCCACAGGGCGGGCGCTACTACCAAAAAGGCCCTCTACCTAGTTCCCTGTAACTGCCAGAAGGCCCTTGGCGCTGGACCTCAGTGTCCTGGCAGAATGATGGGGGTGGAGACTTTTGTTCCTTTTGACTTTCTCTTTCAACTTTTTTTCCTACCAACTTTCCTCAATAATGTCTACGTTGGACTTCCTTGGCACATGCCACTTACATTTGTGTTGAAGTTACTACCACTGTGCTCACTGTTTACAACTCGCTCAACAATATTTACATCTCACACCAGGTTCTGGGTGCCACTTCAGAGTTGCCTCCTCTCTGGCCAGTTCCCTGACCAGCTATATATAGAAACTTTGCCTCTTTGTTGTGAGAAGGACACACATTTACCCAGTCTGAAGTCACCCATTGCTACAACACTTCCTTCTTTGTCTGTCTCCTTCATTCCGTTCTCCAACTCACAATTGCCAGAGGCATTTGGGTCAGGGGAATAATAGTACATCTCAATTACTGAATTACTTATGGGGCCTGATATTGCCAGCTACAGTGACTCTGTGGAAGAATCTGCTTCTTTGGGGATTTCTAGCTTGCCCTGTTTGATGTACAGAATGACATCGTCCCCAGTATCCTCTTCGCTTCCAACAGAATTTGTGTACATGCTCACTGGTTTGCTCCATTTCACCAGTTTCCATTATGCTCCTTCTAGCAATCTATGCTCTCCTTTAAAACCAAGCATTCTAGCTGAACCATTTTGGCTCGAGGGCTTCTACCATTCACGATATAAATGCCAATATGGGTTCGTTCCCCTCTCCAAATATCTCTGGCATGTTCGTCCCCCACCCCCATGGCATTTTGGCCTCTTCAACCCCCAACATAAGACGGAAAGCAATTATTGAGATATTCTGGTCCCAGGCCATTGAAGGCTTTAAAGGCCAGACATTAATCCTTAAACACTCATATCCATGTACTGAAATTCCTCATTAGGAAGGGGGAAGCAGTGCCTTTCTAATAGGTGCTTAAGGACCAGTGATGTTCAGCAAAGCATGCCTGCTCAGTTTGGAACTGGCTCAGCATTTATGAGCTTTTTGGGTTAGAAAAGGCTGGTTTCTTTCCCAAGAGTTCTCTCATGGCTTCTTTTGTTAGGGCACGTGGGCTTATGCTGTGTGTGTGTGTGTGTGTGTGTGTGTGCACGCGCGTGCACATTACCCACTGGAAACTGTAGTGTGACTTTATCTGCTTTGTATCCATAGCACTAGCCATGACAAGAGCCAACCCCCCCCCCCAAAAAAAACCCCAATTCCTCCAATGTGCTCCTCCCTTCAACAACATAACTAGGACCAAATATTTTAAAAACTGAATAGATAATAATAAAACACTCACAAGAAACAATCAAAATAACTGGCCCGAATAGATCAAATGTTGTATCCAACATAGTGCTAAGGAACTCCTTTCATCAGCGCCTGGATTTAAGCTTGAGCATAATTTTCTACCTCTCCCCATCATGCCCGCCTAAATCTGTTCTGGATTTTCCCCAACCCCCTGGAACAGATTTGAGGGTGTGGGGGGCATGCAGGGGAGAGGACAAGGGGGAAGTTCCACTGGACAAGAGTAAATATTTGCACTAATGGAACAACTGTATTGGGCTGTATTGGTATTTTTCAGTGTTTCTTGGTGGGCAGTAAGCTGCATCTTGATGCCGTATCCTACAACATTTCTCTGATGAAAATAGGGACGTCCTAATCCATAGTAACAACAACAACAACAACAACTTAAATATTTATACTCCATTTGACTAGGTTGTCCCAGCCACTCTGGGAAGCTTCCAATGTATAGAAAAACATAAAACAAAAACTTCCCTATACAGGGCTGCTTTCAGATGTCGTCTAAAGGTTGCATAGTTACTTATCTCCTTGGCTTGAAGATTGCATAACTTTATACCCTCCAACATTTCTCCAATGAAAATAGGGACATCCTAAGGAAAAGTGGGACATTCCGGGATCAAATCAGAAACTGGGATGGCTTCTGTAAATCTGGGACTGTCCCTGGAAAATACAGTAGAGACACTTGGAGGATCTGCAGTGGGTGACACATTGTGCAGGCCCTTAACTAAGCCTATAGGACACCTGATAGTTAAGTCCAGTCACAGACGACTCGGGTTGCAGCGCTCATCTCGCTTTACCTAAAAAAACTTGGGCAGAGGCATTGCATGTGGTTGATTCAAAGCCAGTAAAATTTTCCTTATTCATTAATGAACATCATCAACCAGCATCCTAAGTTTCTAGCAGTTGATATGTGGTGGTAAACCATCCAATGATCAGTGATTGGTCTGATCTTCGTATGAAGATGCGATTGGAAATGCATCACAAGGGAGCACTGCAGCATGCTGATTCCTCCCTGATGCAAATGAAGTTGATTAAACTTTCACATTGGTAGGTTCAAGATTACTAATTCTCACTTTTAAGCTGGGATGGGGGGGGGGGGAAATGAAGGGAAATGTCAGTTTCTTGATTGTCGGGTGCTGTGGAATCTTGCTGCTCAGGCACTTCGTCATCTAAGGCTCCTAAGGATTTCAACTATTTCCCCCAGCATTGTTGAAAGTCATTAGGACACCAGGGCAAACACCTGGGCTCAATGAAATCTATTAAACCTTGCCCTATTTGATGTCAACAAAAACACTGCCATTGATTTCACCAGGATCAGCATTTTACCCATTGACAGGTTGAAAATTAGTGCCTTGGATTCCTTCTTTTATTGCATAATTACGTGTCAGCACCACCACCAGTTCAATCTCACCTCTATCAGTTGGCAAAATCTGCAGATGTGATTCGTCCCTGGCATGCCATTATAAACTGAACAACAAAGGCTACAATCAGATACCCGTCTACCTGGAAGCAGCCCTGGTGAAACTGATGGAGCTTATTACTGAGTAGACTTGCATAGCATTGTGGAGACACAATTACAGAGTGTCCATTTTACGAAAGCGTTTAATTACATTTTCCTTCCAAAGGGAGGATGCGGAAATTTCCCTTCCAAACGCAACAGCATAAGCAAGACAAACAATATGAAAAAAAATCTAAGAATAAAAATGTTGCACTAAATATATAAGTTCAATACTGGAGAAAACCAATTGAACTAACACCAATAAAAATGTTGTTCACAATAAATCAATTATATACCCCCTCATACACTTCAGCAGTCAATATACCAAACCATAAGGACATACCACTAAAGCAGACAAATCTACCAGACATTCAGTGAAGAGCATGACATAACAATTGATGCAATAATGGTACAGGATATTGAAAGTCACCATACGCTGGAAACCCCTTCTGTAAACCCTGACCATTCACCACCGAGGCAGAGCCCCTCTGCTGACAGCCCCTCTCCTCTTGTGCCAAATGAACAGCTTTCCAGACACATTTGCATCTGCCAACAGTTGTGACTTTATAGCCCACTTCATCCATAACACCTATAACATAACAAGGCACACTTCATCCAGGCTGAGAGAACAGGCACCACAGTCTCACCCAACGTACATATTTTTCGAGTTTTAGGATTGGATCACAAAATTTGTAGCTGTGTGAGTGTTGTTGTTTAGCTGTGTTTCCATTCAGGTATTGATTGGGAATAGGGGACGCGGGTGGCGCTGTGGGTTAAACCACAGAGCCCAGGACTTGCCAATCAGAAGGTCGGCGGTTCGAATCCCTGCGATGGAGTGAGCTCCCGTTGCTCGGTCCCTGCTCCTGCCAACCTAGCAGTTTGAAAGCATGTCAAAGTGCAAGTAGATAAATAGGTACCGTTCCGGCGGGAAGGTAAACGGCGTTTCCGTGCGCTGCTTTGGTTCGCCAGAAGCGGCTTAGTCATGCTGGCCACATGACCCGGAAGCTGTACGCCGGCTCCCTCAGCCAATAAAGCGAGATGAGTGCTGCAACCCCAGAGTCGGTCACGACTGGACCTAATGGTCAGGGGTCCCTTTACCTTTACCTATTGATTGGGAAAGTGCATATTTTGTAGGTTATTTTTGTTAAAATGTGAACTGAATCAATTTCTCCTCCATCTCTAAACTGGAGTGTTAAGGTTGCCCTGAATCCATGGCTTACCTGGCAGCAAGTCAGTATGTGCAGTCCAAAGTCTGGGGGTCAAGCTACACAAGCAAAGCACAAAGGTGAAACACAGTCCAAGGTCAATCCAAGTAGTCAAGTCTGTCAGGATGCAGTCCAGAGTCAAACCTGAAGCACAATCCTGTAGAGGCCCAGGATCATCCAAGCCAAGTTCCATCAACATGGGCAGCTGAGCAGACACAACACCTCAGCTCTGCTTCCCTTTTATACTTTGCATGCTATTTGCAGCTTCTGGTCTTGACGAGGCAGATGACCCTCACCTGTTCCAAGCCCATTGCAGCTGAAGAATCACACACCTCCTCTCAGAGCTAGTGAGCCCCACCTGGCCAGCTAGTGGGCCTTTGCCTGCCTCAGCCTCCTAGAGCACCCCTCTCACTGCTCCCTATGCCTCAGAGCTCATTGTGTTTGTGGAGACAAGGATCCCTCTGGCTCTGGTGATGGGTCCTGCTGCTCTGGTTCCTGTGCATTGACCCCCATCCCCTTGTCATCCTCTATCACCCTGTAGGTACTGCCTTCTCCATTCCCTGCTTGCCCCGGTGTGTCCCAGTCCCTCACCCCTCACTGGGATCCTCTTCCACCTCCCTGTTGTCCTGCCAGTTCATGACATGGAGTTTCCTGTGGAGAACAACGTTGTTAAACCACTCTGAGAACTGAAGAACTGTAAGACGAATAGGGCCCTCCTAACGACTCTCAGCATTCTTCCTCCTCCCCATCACCCTGCCCGACACTCTCTGACGTCCAGGAGACCCACTGCCAGTCAGTGCAGACAGTACTGAGTTTGATAGACTAAAAATAATAATAATTTATTATTTGTACCCCGCCCATCTGGCTGGGTTTCCCCAGCCACTCTGAGTGGCTTCCACAGTGACCAAAAATATACTAAAATGCCACACATTAAAAACTTCCCTGAACAGGGCTGCCTTAAGATGTCTTCTGAATGTCAGGTAGTTGTTTATTGCTTTGACATCTGATGGGAGGGCGTTCCACAGGGCGGGCTCCACTACCAAGCAGGCCCTCTGCCTGGTTCACTGTAACTTGGCCTCTCGCAGTGAGGGAACCGCCAGAAGGTCCTTGGAGCTGGACCTCAGCATCCGGGCAGAACGATGGGGGTGGAGATGCTCCTTCAGGTATACTGGGCCGAGGCCGTTTAGGGCTTTAAAGGTCAGCACCAACACTTTGAATTGTGCTCGGAAACATACTGGGAGCCAATGTAGGTCTTTCAAGACCAGTGTTATGTGGTCTCAGCGGCCGCCCCCAGTCACCAGTCTAGCTGCCACATTCTGGATTAGTTGTAGTTTCCAGGTCACCTTCAAAGGTAGCCCCACATAGAGCGCATTGCAGTAGTCCAAGCGGGAGATAACTAGAGCATGCACCACTCTGGCGAGACAGTCCGTGGGCTGGTAGGGTCTCAGCCTGCGTTCCAGGTGGAGTTGGTAGACAGCTGCCCTGAATACAGAATTGACCTGTGCCTCCATGGACAGCTGTGAGTCCAAAATGACTCCCAGGCTGCGCACCTGGGGCACAGTTACCCCATTGAGGACCAGGGAGTCCACCACACCAGCCCACCCTTGTCCCCCCAAAACAGTACTTATGTCTTGTCAGGATTCAACCTCAATCCATTAGCCGCCATCCATCCTCCAATGGTCTGATTCAGTATAAGGCAGCTGTATCATGCCCCGGTGGGGGAGGTCAAAGCTGCACGCTCTTTAATATAAGTAAAATATGAAGCAATATGAACTGCAGCAGCCAAGCCCACACTTCTTTTGTAGCACAGGCAGCATTTTGTCTATTTCAATAATGTAGCCAAGATACACGCACTTGAACTTTCCAGGCTGTGTTTCAGAATCGGCAGGAATGCTGCGTAAGCCACTGTGTGCAGCAGTGAAGAATGATCCTGGAGATCCTGTTTGCAAAATCACAGCCTCGGGCAGAGTGAAATGCCAGCTTAACAACCTGAATGGAAGAAATGGGAACTGAAAACAAAATGAGATCATCAGGAATACCATACCAGGGTTTCTTTTTGGGACCATAAAAAAGGTGGATGATGTGCCTGACATTTCAGCCAAATGAGACTCGACATCTTTTTCATCTTTATAATTTTTAATGCCTACGAGTTGATAAACATTTGCGCTGCCAAGGTTAAAGCATCACTATTCCAAATATATTGCACTGTTTCAGCACACGCTATGGTTTTTACAAAAACCCTCCTACAGTAAATCTACTTCTGCTTACTGCATGGTAACTATGAAAAGGCCACTAGCGATTATTACAGTCCTGTGCCAGCCATAAAATTGCAAGCTAATGTTCTTTTCTTTTACAGGTGGAATTTTACAATGCTCATTGTTTTCACCTTTCCATGGATAGCTCACTTGTTTAGAACGTGGTGCTGATGATGCCAAGGTTGCAGGTTCAATCCCTGTATGGGGCAGCTGCATATTCCTGCATTGCAGAGGGTTGGACTAGATGATCCTCAGGGTCCCTTCCAACCCTACAATTCTAAGACTCTAAGGAAACATTGCGAAGATGGAATAAAGTATTGTCCGAATGCAGCCCAAATGTTGGGAAAACTGAATAAACTGCTGCTACATTCCACTGTATTTCTGGAAGTGCCTTTTATATTGGGAGAAAGCTCCAATAAAATGAAGCCCAGAGCTGTTTTTTGCCCTGTAAGTAGAATTCTGCAGAACACCTGTTCTCTTCTTACTGGCATAATGCGGTTTGCATCACGTAAGTTGTTCTCTGGAGGTATGGTGAGCAGATGGTCCTGTTGTTTCAATGGGAGATGAACTAGTATATGGCCTTTGAGTCTCTCCATGATCTTGCTATTTTAAAATGCTGTCAAGAAATAAAGAACCGGCAAGCTTCTGTGATGAAGTGACCAGCAGTGACCTCAATAGACCAATGGCCTGACTGCTGGAGTCAGTGTCAGGTAGCTTTTTACCTTGTTGCTATGTAACGAATCAACTGATTGGGCTCAAAGAATGGTAGCAAAGCTAGGTTTGTCCTTTTACATAAACCTCAAAAGGCATTTGTTTCTTAATTTTAACTTTCAAGATTTATTGTATATACATTCACAGTGTGAAAGTATGGGGTAGCAGCCAACAAAACAAAATGCAAGGAGTTTTGGCTGTTTAATGGAACGTTCCCACCCTCTCCTCTCCCTGCATGTTCCATAAATTTGCTCTGGGGGTGCAGGAGGGTTGGAGGAGCCTCTGGAAGAGATTTAGGGGACATGTGGGGGTCACACAAGGAGAGGAAAGGGCAGGGAAGTTCCATTGTGCAGCTAAAAGCTCCTTGTGTTAGCAGAACTATTTTGTTGAGTACTACCTCTGGTTTATAGTCATTATCCTTTCATAAATTTAAAACCAATTTTTTTAAGGGGAAAACCCCTCTACCAAACTGTGTCCAGAATACGAAACAGAACAAACACCACCATTAGTATGAAATACCATTTAGGTACTTTAATCCACCATCTTAAAAAATAGCCAGCACCAAGACAACTACCAGCCCCTCATAAAGCTAAGAAAGCTATAAGCAAAACCAGACAGCAATATCATTTTCCTAGTCCACATTAAAATCGTAGCCTAAAGGCAGTGAGGAAGGAATAATATTCCGAAGCCCTCTTAAACATTTCCAGGTGAAACAATATTTTATTATGTAGTTAGAGCATGAGTAAGTACCTAGTATTAATGATTAATTACTACATTGTCAAAGAGAGATCTGCCAAGTTTCCTTGAAGCACTTGGATTTGATTTGATTTGCCATATTGATTTAAGTATTTCTACATAATTGGGCAGTGAATTGGCCTTTTAGGCCGCATAACAGTCAAACCATATAAGGCTGGTTCACTTTACATCCATATGCGGACGTCTACATGTGAAAAACAAAACCGGCAAACACTGTGATAATGTGTCATTCACACAACATGTTCTTAAATAAGCCTATGAGTTTAGGATTCCTAGATGGGCCACTGCAGTTCATGGTCTCAGGTTACATGGATGACCAGTTTCCCTGTCAAAACGGTATGTTCCTAAGCAGTGTTTTCCTCCTGGGAGGCCAAGCTTCTAAATCAAGTACTAAACTTGTCAACCTTCATAGATGAGAAAGAAAACCAGCCACTTTGAGAACCCGCAAAGCCCATTTCCAAGCTGCAACCAAAGCATTGCCATAGTTTTTATTTGTGGAGGGAAAAAACAGCATCACCATGGATGACACAATTGTACTTTTGCCCGCTTTATTTCAGGATTTACTTCTATATTTATTGATAGGGATAAGTAGTTTTCAAAATGTGGCCATAAAGATTTATATGCATGGCTTAGCAACTGATATCCATAAATCCCATCAGTTGCCAAGTAAACATCCTCAAACTACTATATATATATATATAAAGCTTCTTTCTGCTCCATTTCTTGGTATGGGACTAGAATGTAAAACTTAATTTATTGAACATATAGCTGGGAGTTTATTAAGTTCTCCCTTCATGTTTTCTTTTTTTAAAAAAAGTTTTATGCAGCATGTTCCCCAGCCCTTCATTACAAGTCCTCGCTTTTGAAAGCAAATGAGAGAGTTGTTAATAGAATATATGTCCATGGATAGCATTCAAAGATAGTGGGAGAGTTATTTATAGATCTTTCTTGTGTGACCAATAAAATGTGATAGATCTGTTCGATGCAAATGGTTGACTGCTTGCAGTTCTCCACTCGGAAGCGATGCGCTGGGCTGAGAATATGGGGATTAGGGAGGAGGTAGGCAGCATTTTAAACAAGTCTCCCATATGGTAAAGGCATTTCACATGATCACTTGGCTGAGCACTGCCATTTTGTGAATGATGCTGGGAGCACACATGCTCCTTTTGTGAGATGCTTAAGGCCTTGTGCAAGTTGGACTTGTCTGTGTGTAGGAAGGGATACCTCATAGGAAGCTGCCTTCTACTGATTGGCCCATTTACCTCGGTGTTGTACACACTGACTGGCATAGGCACCAGCTCTAGGGGCTGAGGCACTTTTGGGGGCCCCCAATGTTTGTTTGTTTTTGTGGCCAGGCTCTCACTCAGTTCAGAGAACATTCAGCTCTGCCCCACAGCTCCTTGCAATGCCGTATGCGCAACATCAGGACATCACACAACATCATGCATGTGACACCCGGTCATCACATCAGGGCCCCTCAATCATCTTGGGAAGAAGGTGCCTCAACTGACTGATTTTTCAGGGTTTCAGACTGGAGTCTCTCACAGCCCTACCTATAGGTGCTGGTGGCACTGTGGTCTAAACCACCGAGCCTCTTGGCCTTGCGGTTGAATCCCTGTGATGGGGTGAGCTCCCATTGCTCTGTCCCAGCTCCTGCCAACCTAGCAGTTTGAAAGCATGCCAGTGCAAGTAGATAAATAGGTACCGCTGCGTTGGGAAGGTAAATGGTGTTTCCGTGCACTCTGGTTTCCGTCACGGTGTTCCGTTGCACCAGAAGCAGCTTAGTCATACTGGCCATATGACCCAGAAAGCTGTCTGTGGACAAACGCCGGCTCCCTTGGCCTGAAAGCTAGATGAGTGCTGCAACCCCATAGTCACCTTTAACTGGACTTAACTGTCATGGGGTCCTTTACCTTTTACCTATAGGTGCTGGGGATTGAACCTAGATTCTTCTGCTTCTAATACAAGAGTATTACCACTGAGCTATCTCCCTGAATTTCACTGAGTAAATGCGAAGAGAAAAAACCTCTAGATACCATAAACCAGATAATTCGATATGCTCTTTGACTGCAGCTGGTCAAACCATATTTTCTTCTTGTATACAGAGCAAGCTGCCTAGGGATGTAGTGTGACTTCACAACAGAGATTCTCCCGCAAAACAGGGGCCAAGTCATATAAGTGGTTTTCAGATGTTCTCCCTAGAAAACCTGATATTCCCAGATGGGAATATCAGCAATGGCAGATAAGCTTCCTGAAAAGATCGCTTATGCATAATTAGCATATTCTCCTGCAGCCCCAGAGAAGCATTGGTCACTTTCCAGGATTCATTGGACACTTTCCAAGATGCCCTTAGAATGCATCCCAGAATCCTTTGCAGTTTGGAGGCAGAGCCAGTACAAGGCATTGCAAAGAGTAAATGCCCCCACCCCTGCAAGTCAAGATACATATCTCTCCAGGCTCGTCATTATTGCAAAAATCACACAAGTGCCTTCCAATCAGTGTAAAAATACAACTAAAATCAACTAAAACACCTAATAATTTGCTGCCCCTTCAGGAGACCCAAAATCAGCTGTCTGAGGTGGATGTCTCACTTTGCCTAACAGTAGGGCCGGCCCTCTGTGAAGGAATCCATGAAGATGTTAAAGTCCTCCTCAGCAAATGAACTTGAGTGAAAAGAATGAATTCCCTAAGGGTAGCAAGTTTGAGAACCACTGGACTAGATGACCCAGGAAGTCCTTCTTTCAACCTTAATATATATATATATATTTAAAAAACATTATTACTTAATATAATAAATGCTTTCAACAAACATTACAGGAGAAGAGTTCCTGCTTGTTTCAACTCTCATAGTGGAGGCATAACCTTTTGCATTAAACATCTGTTCCTTCCATTTACTCTTTGGCAGCAGTTCAAATATCTTCTGCAGAGGGCTCAGCTTAATGAACATATACAGGGATTATTTAAATGATGGGTTTTAATTAGCTCTTTGAATGGGTTCTTAAAAGAGCAAGCACAAAAATCACTCTCTCGGCTGGGATGCTTTAACATATTTTAAGAGAAACATGGCATAATTGCTGCCCTGTAAGGCAACCCTTTGCTGAATATAAATCTTGACGCGGCCACGAGTTCAAGTCATCAAAGCAGTTGTTTGATTTAAGAATGTGCTTTCAAGATGGGCGCCTTTAGTTTTGCAAAAGGACACGCTTCTTCACTTGACAACCAAGCAGGTATTTCTCCTCAGCAAACAAGTGGGTCTTCTTGGATGCTCTGCTTTCCTGCATCTTGTGCGAATGTGCGCACTACATCAGAGCAGAGAGGGGTCATCGGGTCCTGTAATTGTAAGCAACCTGCTATGATTTTTACCTAGCGCCCATGAATTTGTCTGGCAGGCTGCTTCTGTGAGGCAGTTTATTGTGGATTCAGTGCAGCTTCTGCATGCAAGTTTGGCCACACAGCATCCTCCTCATCAAAATATCACCGCGTGCTATTTTCCCTTTTCATCTTTACAACCTTTCTGTGGAAGATCTGATAAGCTTTTAAAATAGAAAAAGGTAAATGGCAAAAAATGGCATTTTGATTAGGGCGGTGTTGTCACTGCAAAAGCTTTCGTGAACGTGAAACACCGAGTTTACAACAAACCGTTGTTTGGAACAGACTTGGTTAAAACATCACCACATCTCATGGCAATAATGAGGTCCATTACATAATTATGTGTTACATGAAGAAGTTTTGCTTTGTCCTGAACCTGCCAACAACCAATATCACTGGCACCAGACTAGTATCTTGAAGAGAGGGGCACCCCCCCCATATTCACACTCTCTCCACTATTCATAACGTCATAAATCTCTGTCATGTGGTCCTCTTAGCTGCCTTTTCAAAGTCAAAATCCCTAAGTCTTTCATGACCTTTTCAATGACTCCAAGATCTGAGGGTTACAGGAAGTTTGCACCTCATTTATAAATTTATATACCTCACACCTCTCCAGATAGACAGATAGAGAGATAATATGTGCCTTATTTTGCATCTCCTTACGTTTTAATGTCATCTCCTAAATCTCTTGTGCAGTAGCAGAACAGAGAGCTAATATATGCTTATTTTGATGCTTGAAATGTCATAATACGTTTTAAAATGTTGCTAGTAGAAAACAATAACAAAACTGTATAATTTGCCAGCCCAACTGTTCCCAGCTCTCACTCGACTTTATTTTTAACCATAATGTGCTGCTTTTGTAGATATGTCTTTTTTTAAAAAAAATAAAAAAATAAACAATAGTAACAACAACATTTAATCTGCCAGATATTTTCTGTTCCAGAGCCGCATAATCCAAAGCATATTTCATAGATGATGATGATTAGGTCTTTATCCAATGCTGCTGTCCATTAGCACAGCAGACCTCCTCTTGTGCAAGTCCCTCATACAACCGCAGAATCTGCTCCAGAGAGATGGACTATCGGGAGCAGATTTTGAGGATGCACAAGCAGAGCAGAGCAACCAGCAACCAGCAGAAGGGAAAGAAACTGCAGTTCGGAAAATGGTGTGGCATTTGATGGGGAAAAAAACCAAGGTAAAAAAATGTTTTAATTAACAAGTGTGCCCTGTGACGTTTTAGAACGACATATCTACCATTGTTCTAATAGAGGGAAATAACATCAAACAGGTCAAGTGTAGGTCCAGTCTAATTGTTATCTCATCTGACTGGCATGTTGGCAGCAAGTGGAGACTCATCCTAGGCTGCCATACAATTCAGTTTTAGGAATTACTGAAATGAGGCTTGGATAACCCAATAAAAGTACCAAGTGCTACAGCTGTTATAAAATACCTTTCCCAACCTTCTCGGGGCCATAAATTTTTTTTGGTTATTTTTAATAATTTTATTTTTTTTAGAAAAGGGTTTTAAACCTTGTTTTTTATCCAACCCTTATTTTGCGGCTTTCAATACTTCATGATATTTCTATCCTGTACAGTGGTACCTCGGGTTACACACAGTTCAGGTTACATACGCTTCAGGTTACAGACTCCGCTAACCCAGAAATAGTACCTCAGATTAAGAACTTTGCTTCAGGATAAGAACAGAAATCATGTGGTGGCAGTGGGAGGCCCCATTAGCTAAAGTGGTGCTTCAGGTTAAGAACAGTTTCAGGTTAAGAACGGACCTCCGGAACGAATTAAGTACATAACCAGAGGTACCACTGTATAGCAGAATGAGAAACAGAGCTGCGCAAAGCAGTGTGAGTGTGTATTTAGGCCAGCGGTTATCGATGCGCCTCATACCCACAAATGAAATTAAGCTTCTGTGCCAACCCTGAAACTTTTATACCCAGCATTCAAGCTCAGTGTGAGATTTCCAAATGACATGGCCCTTCAGCAAAATCCCAACATGTTCACATTAGCGAAGATGATTTAGTTAAATGCAACCTTACAGCAATTGGCAGTCTCTTGGACAACCAATCCAGATCCACAACAATGTGCATTTCATTTTAAAGGAAGATAAAAACACACACACGCTGAGGTAAATTTTCCTAGTAACAGACTTCCAAGGCTTAATTCGAAAGGCTGAGCCCTGGGAATTTTCAGTGCTAGAGCTTAGTCCTGAAAAAAGGAACGGCGTGATGAAAACGAAAGCTTCTGAACATGTGCAGAGTTTTTTCTGCTCTCAGTGGTGTAACCAATGTCTTTCCCTACAGATCTGATACCAGGGTTGCGGAATCAAAGGGCATAGCATTTTAAGCCTTCTGAGCTTTCCAGAAATTAATTGCCAGTTGTTTTCCTGCTCCTCAAGGACACTGTTTAATGCTGTAAGCCATATCTGAGAAGACTGATGTGTTCCTGCTGCTTCTTACTTCTAATCATTCCGACTCAGTGATTCACTTTAAAAAGCTCCTCTCTTTTAAAAGATTTGAACAATCTTTTCAAAAACTTGCATCCATGAGATTCTTTTTGGGTTCAATTATGACCCTCATTTCTCCAATAAGATAATGTAACAGGATAAAAGGGTAATTTTAATGAAAAGAGCCGTGGAGATTACCCTGATAGACTTCCCGGTCCTCAGACAATGGCTGGATCTAGACACATCAAAGAAGCGTTTCAGTTAAACGTGTTGTAAATTTAAACCGAGAAATCCGGTAGGGAAAAATGGAACCCCACAGCGCCATCTGGAGTCACTGTGTTATATTGCATATACAACGCATATAAATCGTTTTTTCTTTACCAATCTAGCTGAGTCCATCTGCAAAAAATGCCTGGCTTTCCACTTTAAAGGGAAGCAAAACTGAATCCTGATGTTCTTGTTCTATTGGGAGGAGGAGGAGGAAGAATTCAAGTTATTGATTACTGGAAACCCAGTTCCTTGTGGCGTTCATACTGCTTGCATTTCATTACCAAATTAGCACTGTGCAATCTGAAGTACACTACTTCTTCTTATGCTCTCCTTATGCTCCTTCTGATCAGTGGTGGTAAGTGCTCAGAGACACTGGGTGGGTAGAAGGCAGGGAGACCAACAGCTGCTGGAGCCAATGACAGGTGGAATCAGAGCTCACTAATTTCTGGTTTCGTGGGGAAGAAGCAGACAGCCAGGGCTATACGAAAGTAGGCATGTTCACCTTAGCATGTGATGCTGGTGCTATGTGCCACAGTGTTCACCTCCAGGTAGATGACATGTGGAGAACTTGGGAGCATCTGGGAATCAGTTGGCATGGTGGCATGTGAAAGACCAATGCACAGATGCACTTGTTGACCCACAACTGGGTTGCTTTTGCATATGGTGCCAACTGCAAAAAGACCTTGAGCTGCAGCTTCTATTATTGGGAAGTGACCAGCCACATAGATAAGCAAGAAGAGCAGCAAGAATGCCATGTCAGTTTGCATTTTTTTTAGTACAGAAAGTATTGATATGATGTGTAGAGATATTTCCTGCTGATGTTTAGTTGTTTAGTCATGTCCGACTCTTCGTGACCCCATGGACCAGAGCACGCCAGGCACTCCTGTCTTCCACTGCCTCCCACAGTTTGGTCAGACTCATGTTTGTAGCTTCGAGAACACTATCCAACCATCTTGTCCTCTGTCGTCCCCTTCTCCTTGTGCCCTCCATCTTTCCCAATATCAGAGTCTTTCCCAAGGAGTCTTCTCTTATCATAAGGTGGCCAAAGTATTGGAGCCTCAGCTTCACAATCTGCCCTTCCAGTGAGCACTCAGGGCTGATTTCCATCAGAATGGATAGGTCTTCTTGCAGTCCATGGGACTCTCAGGAGTCTCCTCCAGCACCATAATTCAAAAGCATCAATTCTTCGGCGATCAGCCTTCTTTATGGTCCAGCTCTTACTTCCATACATCATGTATGGAAGTGAGAGATATTTCCTATTCTACTTAATTCAAGAGGGTTTTGGAAGCTTCTCTGTGTGAAAGAAACAAGCAGAAGGTTCCTGATGTTTGGGTTATTCCTTCAGAGAAGCTGAGTACAGCTGGTTTAAACTGGTTCTGTTATCTCTTCCCAGTGCTTTTGTTTGGGGACGACGACGACGCAGGGGTACGCATACCCCTAAACATTTTGTGAATCTAAGTTTGGCCTCATTGAGGGGCAGTATTTCAAGATGAGAGTACCCATAAAAAAAAATTAAAATTTATTTTTGAAGCACTGTCTCTTCCGTCAAGGTCATGCTGACTATAATAATAGTCCAGAAGGAGCCTGGGTTTTACTTTCTGTCTCTCTTTCGTTCTGGTGTGGTGTTCTGTATATAGTGTTAAGGTTTAGTCTTATTGTAAGTTAAGTCTGCTGCAACTGGGTTTCTTATGGACAGTGCCAGTGCTGAATGTGTTGGATTTGTGAGCATTATGCTCATTTGCCTTCAGAAGCAGTAAAGCTCTGCTGGATGAAATACAATTGCCTCTGGTCCATTTTTGGGGGGAATCTTGCAATGTGTTTAAGTTTTTACTCAGCTGACTATATGCTGGAATCTGCTTTGGATCAACATTGAGTAGAATTGCATGACATGCCTCTGATAACATTCCCCCCCCCCAAAAAAAGTTGTTTTTATTAAAGGATTTTCATAGTTAACATAGCAAGGGGATGGTATCCACAATATACAAAATACTACTACAAGACCTTGCAAAATCCCTCACCGCAATCAAAGACCAATGGGAGCATGATATACCGTATTTACTCAAGTCTATTGCGCCACCAAATCTAATGCGCCCCTCAATTTTCAGAACCTTGAAACCAAAAAAGTATTTGCCGGCGAATGTAAACGTGCCATCAAATCTAATGTGTACTTTAATTTTTGCAATGCAATTTGACCAAAAAATGTGTGCATTAGATTTGAGTAAATATGAAATAAACCCTACCCGATGGTCTGTGGTCTAAACTACCCTTTAAGTCCATCTCAACCAAAAGAAAGGAACTCAATTTGAAACTAATTTATAGACGGTACCTAATACCTCGGAAACTGATGCTGATGCACCCAGAAACCTCTGATTGCATTTATAAACCCAACCCAAATGCTATATTTGTAAAATAAATAAATAAATGTTAGCATTAGCCATGCATTAGAAGTTATTTGTGGATGGGAAGGACTGTTTTTTAAATCTGCAAAAGTAGTTTAACAAAAACCTTTTCTAATAGAGTAGCCGTTATTATTAAACTCTTATCTGTAATTATGTTCCCACTAATTAAAACTTTTACAGCTTTGGTTCCCTATCATGCACCCAACTTACTTGCCATCAATATTTTTAACTATGAACCGTCAGAAACTACCACTCTTTTCTCATTTGGCCTTATATAAAAGGGTATTGATTGCTCCCTTCCCAGTACTCTGCGCAATTAAATACATTAATAGGAAAGTAACATATAATAATGTGAAGAAAATTAGGTCTTGCTTCAGCAGCAAAATGCACTTGTGACACCACAAAGATTCTTCAGACTGCAGTGACGAAGCTCTTTTCACAAATAAACCACAATACGTGCGCAGTCCAACACATTTGGAGCTGATCAAAGACATGTTGTTTATATTTCCATGACAATTCACTCTTCAGCAAAATACTGTAATCTAAAATGAACAGTTTACTGCTCTGTTTGAATGTCAGCTTGTATTTAATTGGCCATCATTTCACTCTTATTGAAACGTCCAAACATGCCAACCACTTTCCTCCTTTCAGCGAGATAGGAAGCCATTATTTCTGGGTCTTATTACGTGGGAGCATATCCAAAGCTGAACGACACCAGACACATCAGTCTAATCCTTTCTTTCCCCCTCCTTCTCTGAAGATATGAACTTGCCTTGTGCAGAGTCGGACCACTGGTCCAACTAGCCCAACTTAATCTTTCCTTACTGGCAGCAGCTCCTAAAGATCAAATGCAGAGGGCTTCCCAAGTTCTGCTGGCCAAGATCCCTCGTATAATTTATGTGTTCTGCCACTGAAGAACAGGCTTTCTGCAGCTGGACAGCCATTTGCAATGACCTTCCACTTCATATCAGAGAGAGAGAGAGAGAGAATAGCCATGGTGCAATCCAGGCTGGTACAGACAAGTGTGGTTGACGGCTTCCTCATGCAAGTTACCAAGAGGAGGGAGGGGCAAGGCTGAAGGGAGCTCAGCATGGGCATGGCAGAGGCGATATGACACTCCTGTGATTGGAGAGTGTTGGGTGGGTTGGTGGCATTCTAGGCTAGCCTTGCAGCTCTCATTAAGCAAAGTTCTTATAAGGCGGTGTATTTCTTTATTGCCAGCAAAGGTCCGTATAGTTAAAGCTATGGTTTTCCCAGTAGTGATGTATGGAAGTGAGATCTGGACCATAAAGAAGGCTGATCGCCGAAGAATTGATGCTTTTGAATTATGGTGCTGGAGAAGACTCTTGAGAGTCCCATGGACTGCAAGAAGATCAAACCTATCCATTCTTAAGGAAATCAGCCCTGAGTGCTCACTGGAAGGACAGATCCTGAAGCTGAGGCTCCAATACTTTGGCCACCTCATGAGAAGAGAAGACTCCCTGGAAAAGACCCTGATGTTGGGAAAGATGGAGGGCACAAGGAGAAGGGGACGACAGAGGACGAGGTGGTTGGATACTGTTCTTGAAGATACCAGCATGAGTTTGGCCAAATTGCGGGAGGCAGTGGAAGACAGGAGTGCCTGGTGTGCTCTGGTCCATGGGGTCACGAAGAGTCGGACACAACTAAACAACAACAACAACAACAACAACAACAACAACAACAACAACATTTCTTTATTAAATCTGCATCCCACCCTTTCATTCCAAAGGGCAGCAATTAGGTGATATAACAACAAAACATCTTGAAAAGAATTGCAATTCTGGCCAGGAAAGATCTCAACTTCAAAGTCTTGTTGGAAGAGGAAGGTCTTCAGCAGGTGCTGAAAAGACAAAAGATGGTACCTGTCTAACATTTAAGGAGAGGGACTTCCAAAGGGTAGGTGCCACAAACACTAAAGGCCTACTTCCTGTATTGTGTGGAATGCCTCGTGTGGTAAAATGGAGCCTGTAGGAGGTGTTCATCTGCAGTGATTGATTGAGTATATAAGGAATGAGAAAGTTTGAAGACTGGCTGGCTTCTGAAAGTTTGTTTTGACTCACAAATTGGCACCAATCAGATCTAGATGCTATACTCCTATTGATGCAGCCCAGAATTGCATTGGCTTTTTTAGCTGCCGCGTCACACTGTTGGCTCATGTTAAGTTTGTGGTCAACCAAGACTCCTAGATCCTTTTCACATGTACTGCTCTCAAGCCAGGTGTCACCCATCTTGTATTTGTGCCTCTCATTTTTTTTGCCCAAGTGCAATACTTTACATTTCTCCCTGTTAAAATTCATCTTGTTTGTTTTGGCCCAGTTCTCTAATCTGTTGACAGACCTTGACAGATTAGAGAACTGGGCCAAAACAAACAAGATGAATTTTAACAGGGAGAAATGTAAAGTATTGCACTTGGGCAAAAAAAATGAGAGGCACAAATACAAGATGGGTGACACCTGGCTTGAGAGCAGTACATGTGAAAAGGATCTAGGAGTCTTGGTTGACCACAAACTTAACATGAGCCAACAGTGTGACGCGGCAGCTAAAAAAGCCAATGCAATTCTGGGCTGCATCAATAGGAGTATAGCATCTAGATCAAGGGAAGTTATAGTGCCACTGTATTCTGCTCTGGTCAGACCTCACCTGGAGTACTGTGTCCAGTTCTGGGCACCACAGTTCAAGAAGGACACTGACAAACTAGAACGTGTCCAGAGGAGGGCAACCAAAATGGTCAAAGGCCTGGAAACAATGCCTTATGAGGATCGGCTAAGGGAGCTGGGCATGTTTAGCCTGGAGAAGAGGAGGTTAAGGGGTGATATGATAGCCATGTTCAAATATATAAAAGGATGTCACATAGAGGAGGGAGAAAGGTTGTTTTCTGCTGCTCCAGAGAAGCGGACACGGAGCAATGGATACAAACTACAAGAAAGAAGATTCCACCTAAACATTAGGAAGAACTTCCTGACAGTAAGAGCTGTTCGACAGTGGAATTTGCTGCCAAGGAGTGTGGTGGAGTCTCCTTCTTTGGAGGTCTTTAAGCAGAGGCTTGACAACCATATGTCAGGAGTGCTCTGATGGTGTTTCCTGCTTGGCAGGGGGTTGGACTCGATGACCCTTGTGGTCTCTTCCAACTCTATGATTCTATGATTCTATGATTCTATGATTCTAAATCATTTCAGGTCAACCTGATCCACCTGCTTATTAGCAATTTGTAGCTGATTCAATTTGATCTGGACAGGGCAGAAACTGGCCTCAATCAGCACTGTTTGGTTCAGAATTTGGCTGAATGCAATTGATGGCTCCTGCTTCAGGAAAGCATTCCACAGCAGAGGGGCAAATTTAGGACTTGCTCACTTTTCCTGCCCTCCTGTCATGCCGCCTGCAACTGATGTCAGAATGATGTAAATCCAAAGACAGTCATGAGTGACCCATCACACTGGATGTGAGTGTGATACAAAACGAAGCAGACAGAAAGTCAACCTGTTTAAATATATACTGGGTATCAAATTCATGAGAAATGCTAATGGGTGACTTTCAAAAATTGTTTATGGTCATGGTGTTCTAACCAAAGCTCAAGTTCTTGAGTTGAAGTTAGAGAATGTTGACAAGTCTAAATGATTTCAGCAGACATTAAAGTGCTTTAAAGATGAATGACTTAATTTGCTGGGACAAGGCAGTTCAGTTAATAGCAATTGTGTGTGTTTCTCCCCCCTCTCTTTCTCTTTTTTTCCTTTTCACCTTTGCTGTTCAAGTCTGAATAGGCAGCTCAGAGGTTATAAGGTTGTAAAGGCTATTACCAATGGAAGCCTTCCTGCTGTTGTGAAAATATTCAAAGGGGAGAATGTTAACACCATTAACTTACTAATAAACAGTGTTTATTTTTATATGTCATGGCATTATAAGCTGAAAATGGGGGTGAGGCAGGGGTTAAGAGGCATTTTGTTGGGCACTTAATGTGTACTTCAGTAGCTTTTGCCACAAAAGTAGCACAAAGCTCTTAAGGAGTACAGGATTCAGCCCCGACATATCTCCGTGTACAAAGCCAACTTACACGCCAAGATTATATACTGAAAATTCAAACACGAACCATCATCTCCCTGCACCTTGTTCCTTGGGCAGGTCTCATTCATTTTCACACAGGGATGGTGACAAATTAATTCAGTTCACACTCAAAAGCAATCTACCTAACTTGCACAAGAACTGAAATACAACCTTCCTCTGAAATTCAGAAATTCTCTGAATTTTGCAGTGCAATTCCCCAGCCGAATCATAGGCGCAATGATGCATATACCAGGGTCCATTCTGCATAAACACATTTGCCTCGGTAAAAGTAAAACAAACAAACAAAAATCTTAGGGAAAATGCTTTGCAAAGATATGTACACAAAGCAAACAATGTGCATGTTAGAAAATTGCAGCGAAATGCTGGTGAATATTCATGAGGACTTATTTTTAAGAAAGGTCAAACTGATGTATGAATGTGAAGGACTGAACTGAAGATATCAAAAATATAGACCTGAGGAAAATGTAAGTTATCTTCTCCCACCCCTATCCCCACTACAGACTAAAGTCTAGCTGAAGGGAAGGGAGGGCAAGGGACCATGAGGGGATTCATGCTTTTAGTGTTCAGGGAGAGGGAGGAATTTTATCATGACTGCGTTGAAGGAACAATTCAAAACACTGCCATTTGGGCCCCCAAAGTCAGCTGTGAGACTCCTTTGCAGAGCTGCCACCTGACATTAAGATCCGCATGGAGGGAGGCCTTGCCAGTATCTGCTACAATTTGTATTGGGCCACCTCTACCACCAGGCACCTAGCAAGTTTGCTGCTGTATGTTTTCAAAGCCCAAGATATGTTGAAGGGAGGTGGGCGGGATCTCATAATTCTGCACTTCAAAGGACTTGCAAGCCAGGTATCCTGCCTATGTCTTTCATAGTGTTCTCAGCCATTCAGTTCTTGTGCCTCCTGTACTCAGAAACTCACCCTTTGCCTCCTTCTTCCCAAATGGGATCTATGTGGGACGCTGCTTTCTACAACAAGTGGAGAAGGTTGTGGGGCCTGGGGAGGAATAGTACATGCAATGGCTTCATCCTGCTCCTCCTCCTGCCTAAAAGGGCAAATGGCCCGCCTTGTGGAACGCCCTCCCATCAGATCTCAAGGAAATAAACAACTATCTGACTTTTAGAAGACATCCAAAGACAGCCCTGTTTAGGGAAGTTTTTAATGTCTGGTGTTTTATTGTATTTTAAATATTTTGTTGGAAGCTGCCCAAAGTGGCTGGGGAAACCCAGTCAGATGGGCAGGGTATAAGTATTATTAATAATGATATGTGCAGCTGTTATTTTAAGGCCACCAGAGGACCTCCAGCAAAAGAGACTCAAGTCACTGACTTGGAAACTAGGAGGAAGGTTGAAAGGTTGATTATTGGATTAATTGTACTCTACAGAATGAGCACAGTTGTTTTGCAGAGTGGTCATGGTCAAGAATGATGGGAGCTGTAGTGGTACAGGCTTATCATGCATTGCAGCTCCATGCTTGCTGAATTTCCTGCACCTCAAAGCAGGGAGAGAAGGACAGTGACCCCAGTTTTTTTTTTTAATCCTTGGACCAAACTACTGCAAAAAAATAGCCGCAGGCCCTTATAAAACCGTTGACAGGTCAATGTGTGCTTTAAACTACTGAACAGCCTCCATCAAGGTTTAAATCTGTCTTTATCAGCACCTGTTACTCAGCATATCAAATCTTTAATGCCAGGGAAAGAACTTCATTTGCATAGATCCTCCACACATTTTACTGTTCACATAAAGAAAAGGCATTTTCAGCATTTCCCCCTCCCCCTCCCTTCATAAGCAACTAGCACACGAAATACCACAGAGCGCTTTGTATTACTTTGAATCCTGCTTTCTGTGCCAGCATAGCGGCGTTCATCTAGGAGGCCGGACTGCACACATAAAACACCACTTCAGAGCCTTCCTCTGGCCTAATAAAGTTAAGTGGCTCCATCAGCTAATGGGAGACTGTTGAGAGGGAACGGTCCAGCAAAGCTGAAAAGGGAAGGAATTGTACACCGAGGTGATTTGTTCAGAAGACGTAGTGGCTGTCTTTTTTCACAGCATCTTTTTTTAAAAAAAACACACACACACGCCTTAGTGAGTGGCTTGTCACCCACATAACCCTTTATATTATGGAATGAATTGGTCCAAGTAGGGAGACAGGCATGTGAGGAGCATTCTATTGGAAACGGCTAAGAGATGTGGTACAATTGGGCGTTTTACAAAGTCCGTCAAATGGAAATCAATCCATAAAATTATATTCTATACCCAGAAGGAGATGTGACTGAAGCATATTAAAAAGGCAAAAGAAACGGTGGAGTAAACGAAAGGAGGGTAGCCTGACCTACATCACAGGATTGTGGTGAGGATAAAGTTGGGGGTGGGCAGGGAACCATGTATGCCACTTTGAATTTGTTTGAGGAAAGCTGGGGGTATGAATGTAATGCTGAAACATGTATGCATTGCAATTAATTCAGAGAGAAAACTTTTCATATCTTTACATCTGCAGTGAACCTGTTCATGGCAAGGAGCCAGAAGCTGCAGAATAAAAATCCAGGTTGGTTTCCACCCCATAAAACTTTAATTCTAGCCCCAAGCTGATGGCGATATAACTATTTGTTTCTTCACCAGTGATTGTTCCCACACCTGAATAGCCTGGTAGATAGCATTTATGTGATGCTGTCACAAGGCATCTGCTTTCACAGCAATGTATTGCATTAATCTACCTTGCGAAAACAAACTCCCGGCTCTCTCCATTCGCTGATGTACATTCAACATGTGCTCTTACATCAATACGGTCTACTTTTTAAAAACCCTACATAAACACTTCTAAAGCTCCCCCCTTCCAAGGCTGAAAGACAGTTGAATGTTGTCTGTCCATGCAGTGATGTTCACCTTTCTGGCAAATGAGGAATTAATGTGAATGCATGAAAAAGCACCAGTGGCGTGATCTTTGCCTCTTCAAGTTTCATAGCAATATATGTAGTAGTGCTAGATCTAAAGAATCTTCCCCCAGCTTTCAGATATTTGGGATTACAACTCCAGTCATCTCCAGCCACACTGCCTTGGGCTGATGAGAGTTGTAGTCTAAAATAATAATTGGTGGCAGCAGCAGCATATTGTGATGGGGGGGGGGCATCATTCTGAAGCCAACTTGTTCACAGTTACACTGAGCAACATTGGTCATGTCAGAATGACTGACAGTGGCTTGGATCCAAAGAACTACGAGCAGAAGGAGAATGTGTACAAGTGCTGTTCCTTGAGCAATCGCTAGCATAAGATGTCTCCCTGTGCAGCACCATAGTGTATTGAGGGTTGTGGCATGGCATGCTTAGACGTATTGGTACTTCCCTCATCACACATCTGGTTTGCACATCTGGTGATGACATATAGCAGGATGTACACACACCCCAAAATGCTATAGCCGCCAGAGTGTGGAATGAAGACAAGATGAAAACTGTCTTGGTATAGCATATGTCCAACCAAGATAAAGACCCACAAATGTATGACTACTTGCAATATGTTTCATCATACAAACAAATGAGAACAGGGCAGTGAACAAGAGCAGATGATGAAACAACTGGCTATAGATCAATTTCAACACGTAAGTCTTTTTCAAATATGTCCCAGTTAGTCCTAAGTCCTTGGGAAAGAAAGAAAACATTTGTCTTTGAGAAATGCAGTCAAATGTTTCGTAGTTTATTATCATCTAGCTGCTCTGTATTTTATTATTGATTATTCAATAATAAGGCGGGAAGGTGTGGAGGATTCCCTGGTCCTGAATGGGGTAACTGTGCCCCTGAAGGACCAGGTGCGCAGCCTGGGAGTCATTTTGGACTCACAGCTGTCCATGGAGGCGCAGGTCAAATCTGTATCCAGGGCAGCTGTTTACCAGCTCCATCTGGTACGTAGGCTGAGACCCTATCTGCCTGCAGACTGTCTCGCCAGAGTGGTGCATGCTCTGGTTACCTCCTGCTTGGACTACTGTAATGCGCTCTACGTGGGGCTACCTTTGAAGGTGACCCAGAAACTACAACTAATCCAGAATGCAGCAGCTAGACTGGTGACTGGGAGCGGCCGCCAAGACCATATAACACCGGTCTTGAAAGACCTACATTGGCTCCCAGTACGTTTCCGAGCACAATTCAAAGTGTTGGTGCTGACCTTTAAAGCCCTAAACGGCCTCGGTCCAGTATATCTGAAGGAGTGTCTCCACCTCCATCATTCTGCCCGGACACTGAGGTCCAGCTCCGAGGGCCTTCTGGTGGTTCCCTCACTGCGAGAGGCCAAGTTACAGGGAACCAGGCAGAGGGCCTTCTCGGTAGTGGCACCCGCCCTGTGGAACGCCCTCCCATCAGATGTCAAAGCGATAAACAACTACCTGACATTCAGAAGACATCTTAAGGCAGCCCTGTTCAGGGAAGTTTTTAATATGTGACATTTTAGCGTATTTTTCATCTTTGTTGGAAGCCGCCCAGATGGGCGGGATACAAATAATAAATTATTATTATTATTATTATTATTATTATTATTATTATTATTATTATTGTTACTATTACTATTATTATTATTATTCTGTTTTCATGTGCTTGTTCATTGAAGTATACTGTTAAACCTGTGGACCTTATTGTTGGTTGTGAATGTTACATAGGGACCTTAATTTCATATCATAATTTCATATCCTTTGTATAAGGCATGCAGAAGAGGCAGGTCAAAACAGAGGACTTTATCCCATGGCTTCCCATTTTCAGACGCAAGTCTTACTGAAGATAATGCACTCAAATAAGCCAAACCACCTTAGCTTTTAAAGTCATTCCGTCCAATTGTAAATCTATATGTTGCGATGCAGGGTTGCCAGGAAAACCTAATGGATGTCTTTTGACATCAATAAAGTCCTATAAATAGATCAAATGAAACTATGAATCAAAGAGTAAACAGAAAGTCTCGTGACATCAGGCTTGCTTCACTGAATATTAGCACTATAGCAACAAGATTTTCCTAGGACTCTTGCAGTATGAGTCTCTTCAGGTTTACTCAGTCCCACTTGTTTCAAAGAGACACCATCCCAAGTAATTGTAGAGAGAGGCTGCAACACTGACCCCTTAGGGCAAATAGAGCCCTATTCCATCAACCTTCATCTGCCCTCATCCAGCCCCCAAATTACACCTTCTTACTTATAACAAGTCCAGGGAGTGATAATGCCATCATCTTGCACCTCCTTAGTCTCAGTGCTGCCCTTGTAGAACTCAGTGGGGAGGAGGAATTAGTTGGCTCCATCTGTCATTGGCTGTGGCTCCACCTACTGCTGGGCCTCCGGCTTTCCACCCTACGTGTCCCAATAGTGAGAAGTGGGTGGAGCTGTGGTCTAAACCACTGAGCCTCTTGGGCTTACCGATCGTAATGTCAGCAGATCGAATCGGCACAACAGGGTGAGCTCCAGATGCTTTGTCCCAGCTCCTGACAACCTAGCAGCTCGAAAGCATATCAGCACAAGTAGATAAATAGGTACCGCTGTGGTGGTATGGCAAACGGCATTTCCGTGCACTCTGGCACTCGTCACAGTGCTCTGTGTGCCAGAAGCGGTTTAATCATGCTGGTCACAGGACCCGGAAAGCTGCTGCAGAAAAACACCAGCTCCCTCGGCCTGAAAAACAGAGATGAGTGCCACACCCCATAGTTGAATTTGACTGGACTTAACTGTCCAGAGGTCCTTTACCTCTACCTATGGGTCCCAATAGATACCAGTCACCACGGCCTGCAACTTTAAATTCCTTAGTCATACCTAGTATGCCAAAACATCTAAAGCTGGGTTTCGCAAACTTGTATCTCCATCTGTTTTTGGACTACAATCCCCATCATCCCTGACTACCGGTCCTGCTAGCTAGGGATGAAGGGAGTTGTAGTCCAACAACAGCTGGAGATCTAAGTTTGAGAAACCCTAATCTAAAGGAACCCTGCTTGCAATATGAACATTTATAAGATGGTGCAAAATTAATTCTTCTGTTCAGTCATTGCCCCTTGAACATCTAAAAAAGTGTTCCATCTAGCATAAGGTTACCAGAATGAATCCGGGAACACTTTTCAACTTCAGTAGGAATGATAGGATTTTGTATGGGGACTGATTTGTATATCCGGGGACTGTCCCCAGGAAACGGGGACATCTGGTAACCTTAATCTAGCAGGAACTATTGACTGACATTGTTTCCACTTTCCCTCACTCTTTATAAGCACAATTAACTTTCTGAGCTCGTACTCCTTGGTAAAGAGTTACTCTTGCCTACTTATTATTCAATATTTCCCCTATAAACATTCATTAAAAGGACGATACGGAGACCAAACTTAGTATTCAAGCTGGAAAATAAAGATCAGGAACTAATGAACTCCTTTAGAGTTTCCACTTTCTGAAAAACACCCTTGGCAATAAAGAATGAATAAAGAAAAGCAGTAAATTGCACTGATTATGTTATATCAGCAAAATTGCTTCTGAAAATGTCTTCCATGAAGCATAGCTAGCAAGTTAAGTTAACGAACTACTCCCTGGAGGTATCTTTTGTTATATGTGGGCTCAGTCCCGCTGGAGACTGCTGTAGCACATCCCCCCATTCATTTGATGAAAGGGGATGGCAGAGCAGCGGGGGCTGATAGATTGAGCCCACATGTCAAGCAAAAAAAGGCTCCAGGAGCATCATGAGCCCAGTGTGCTGCTGCCTTCTTATGACCTAACTTTCAGTTATTTAAAATATTCAGGGGGGAATACAGTGACTGCTTCTCAAAGAGGAATGAGACTGAAACAAACCCTCTCCCATTTCAGTTTTTGGGTCAGAAGTAGTACCTCTGAAGAGTTTCTCCCAAAAAGCTTTCTGTAGGCATATTCACCCCCTCCAAAGAATCTTCTTCACTGCTATAGTTTCTCCTGTCTGTTGTTATTCACCCCCTCCAAAGAATCTTCTTCACTGCTATAGTTTCTCCTGTCTGTTGTTGTTTTGACACTATCTTTGGATCACATACCGAGCAGGATGTCAATGAAGACACTAGGTGGCCAATCGTATGCTGCTTTGCAATGATGCCACAGAGGGCAAATGAAGCCAACTGAATGTAAGGGAACTGCTTCATGTTGAACACACAATGAAAGGGGTGACACCACAACACGGCATGGCCAATCAGAATTGCCTCTGTGCCAGTGTCATGCAAAGCAAAGAAAGTCATTTCAGAATAAGGACTATGCTTCAGTGCGTTTGAAGGAATGAGTAAAAAAACCATAGCCTTTTGATGCTCCTGAAAATGTTTGCGAACAAGCGGCAATGCTTCTGGCTTACATGGATTCACAACGGGAGGTTTCTTTTGAAAAAGAGGACTGGAGATAACATCCTGGTAATGTTCTACAACTATAGATTCCATTTGAGACTAAGGAAAAATGAGATGTTCTCATTAGAAGCGATTTTGAACATACGACGAGCCAAAGTGCAAACGAATTTTGCATGGTCTGAACTACCTAGTTACCAAGCAGCCTTTTGCATATTACATTTTTCAGAGTTCATCTATTTTAAACTGCCCTATACATACTTGAAAATGAGTGATGCAGTGCCATGCTTTGCAGCAATTTATCTGATGGCATGTGCTAAATTACTTAGATTGGCTAAAACCAGTTAGCGCGTTGTTAGGCGTAATACATCATAATGTACCCAGGAACTTTCAGAGAGGGTAAAAGCTGATGAAGATTGAATGTGTTTCAAGCATTTCAAATCCCTTGAAACAAAACAGAAATTAGTGTCAAAGAATGCTTATTTAAGAGTTGATGCAAGCCAACAGGCCTAGTTAGCAACATACATATTGACACTCCAGTCCTAAATACACTGCCAACAATCCAGCACAGAGCTATAGACAAGCACAAAACCCATCAATTTAGACTCGAAGTGCCTGAAAGCAACCATGGCTATTATGTGGAAGTGCAATTCACTGACTTCTGAAACCTACTTCCAAGGAGGGATGCTACAGATTGTGGCCTATGTAACATCATTGTGGCGTTTGTCTCCTAGGTGATATCATGCTGGGTCATAAGGAAAGGGTTAAATGAGTGTGAAGTGATTGGCCAGTGAGAACCCACAGGAGGAGTTAGAGTTAGAGAGTTAGAGTTAGAGTTAGAGTTAGAGTTAGAGTTAGAGTTAGAGTTGTTAAGGAGTCAGTCGGGTGTTAGAGAAGAGAGAGGGAGGAGAAGTCTGTGGGTTGGGATAGTTTGATGTGAGGGAGTGAGGGAATCTGTTAAGAGGAGTCAGATAGACAGTTGGGATAACCACTTAGAAGTTATTAAGAAGGTATAGGCTGGTAAAGAAACTAAGATTAAGAAACTGACAAGAAAAATTATCTGAAACCATAAACTTGTTAATGCTTATAAAATAAACTTGTGTACCCG